>NC_049206.1:23386267-23619662 GCF_013347855.1 Anguilla anguilla | reverse complement strand
TCGTACGCTATGACGTCACTGTCCGCTTTCGCAATTTAATGGTCACACTTAAATCTACAGCTAATCCGCCTCGTTCAGACAGCCATGAAGGTTATGGGTGTGAGGCAGGACCCTTCGCTACAGACTGTCTATGAACAGACAGTTAGACCAGGGTAATGATTTCAGACCTCTCTCATGTATTCCATTCCGTGGGTTGCGGATTCTGCCCTCAGGCAGATGCTCTAGGGTCCTTCAGTGTAAGGCGAATGGATACGAGGACTCCATTTCCCCCTTCAGTAAAACTCCTTAACAACAGCAGGTTGATAATGGGTGAGGTCATTTATATATGAAATGAATGTGATTTTATGGGAAAGGTCTATGTATGATACAGGTGAATACAATGTTTATATCAATTGTTTTCCAGAATTGTGTTCAAGAAAAATTTCCCCCTTGGGAACAATGATGTGAATCTGAATCTTGAATAACTAAGTGAAAACACATCCCTCTAAAGAATATTCTCAGTTGTTTTATGACATACTCACCAAAGGTACAGACACATTAGTCATTGACTGTTTCTAATTAGGCTCTTACCTCTTGTCTCCTGAAATGAACTATGCTGGCAAACCATAAGAAAAATGTACAGAAAGCTTTAAGATCAACAATAAGTTCAAAATATTCAAAGACTACAGAAACTTCATAAAATTATTTCCATGGATTAAATTAAATTAAAAATTAAATCTACCAAATAGTTACACTATATTATCATTGGATTATGTAAAAATCAAATGGTACATGCAATATCCTACTGAGGATATTTAATTCTGGACAATTTATTCTATTTTAAGTGATAGTAAGAGTTAACAAAGTTGAAAAAAAATCTAGGTAGAGTGCCATGATGCGCTTTTAAAAAATAGCACTATACTCTATGTGGCTTCATTTCAGCCATAATGTGCCCACACACTTCTGGTCAGTATGGTGGGGTGCTGAAGATTCAGACAGTTTCAAACCGGCTACAGTACTGACTTTAGAAGAGGGAAGAAGCTGTATGTGTAATTTCTTTGTCAGTTGTGCCCACAGAAAAATAGCACATGGTATGCATACACCCAGCTACCTTAGATTACCAACGTTAAAATGACACACAGAAGTACTTCTGAGCTTCTGACCTAACGATAGCCTGTTTGTACTATGGACGTTTACTGCTGAACAACGCACAGTGATTCAGTTTTATTGTTATTAAATTACATTTTTGGCAAGACCAACAACGGTAGTTATTAATGATAATGTCAAATTAAAATAAGGTTAAGGCTAAGTAACAGGCTAAAATGAATATAAAAATGGAGCCTGTCTACTTGGCACTTGTTCTCCTCGTCCTCTTGCAAGTCCCATGGCACATTTTCTCTGTTGATTGCCACTATGTGATTAATATTCATTGGGATTCTTTTTCCTTGAACGTTTTGCCTGTAGCCTTTGGAATTATACGGATATGTCACGGCACTGGTGGCCACCGCACTGGATTAGCATTTCCAGGGCCCTTTCTCCTGATTACCAAAGCTTGGTAAACATCTGCTGGTCCCTAGCATTCTGTTTTTTGCATTGCTGGGATATTCATGGCGGATGGAGTTTGTTGGTTTTATTTTCTGCTCTGAAGTAAAGTGGTAAAAGTAAGTATTTATTTATATTTTTAATCCCCTTGAAATTTTTCTTTGGTAAAATGTCAAGCGATATCTTTATTTTATGTTGTGCACAATGTGTGCCGGCATATGACTGAGGATGCTACTGTTTGTATTCATTTAGGTAAAATAAAGTGCAAACTAAATACAAACAGTTTCACCATCTGTGATGGTGCTAAAGGCATCTTATTGGACCTGCTGGCACATATCCATTCACTGCACTGTACTATTAATCTATAAGAAAACAAATCGACTTTCAATGTTGAGATCTGTTAAGAGTATTACAACGGGCTTCATGAATTGACCAGACCAGAAGGCTTGCAACACATTTCTCACAGCTATTTATCCTGTCTCTGTGATGAACAGTGAGCCTGTATTGCCACATCAGGTCTCTGATAGTGTGTATTGATTCTCTGGCCATGTGTTGCTACAATAAATGTTTGGCCTTATTAATCTATTAACTTGTCATGTTTTGGAGAATAGCTTCCTTTGTTGCTACACAGAATTACATCAATTGATTTAAAGTACCAATTCTTCTCATAAATACTCTCTTTCCGGCAAAAGAGGATGCTGCACCTTGCACATCTATCATCAAAAAAAGAGAATTTCTCCAAAGGAGTCCTGAAAGCTTAAAGAAACAGGGAAAAAGAAGGGGGGAGAGAAGAAAATGAGGAAAGAAATTATAGCACATGCTGGAAAAAAATGTCCTGAAGCATAAAAGGCTGGACATTTGAAAAAGGGCAGTCATACTGTAGCAGTTAAACACTAGAATAATCTTGCTTTAGACAATCCTGACCATGGTGGCTTATGAGCTTAAAATAAAGACCACATTTTAACCTTTAAATTGCTCATTTCTCTCAGCTTGTTCTCCTTGATTAACACATGTAGCAATTAACTCAATACTCCATGCCAGTCAGCAGGTAATTCAATTTCTCTTTATACTCTCTCATTGATGAGAAAAAAATTGGTAATATCAATTTAATCATAATGTTGAATGCACATTTAACTTAAATGGCTGAAACACCTGGTTAACTGCATATCACATTAGCTCTGAGCATGAAAGCAGTTTAGCAATTGTGAACTGGAATAAGGATGGATAGTTTTCATGTCACTTTTTAGGCCATGCAGGGGGGCAAGATTCATTTCAATTTCAATCAATCAATCAAATTGATTGCAACACAAATCTAATGCACAGTGTATATACACACACAAACACACACACACGTATTTATATATAATCACTGTAGTTAGAGATGCATTGGATTTAACAATCCAAAGTTTGACTTGTATGTATGGAAAGAGAGCCAGTTTTCACTTTCCTTGGATGAAAGTAAGCAGTGTGTGTACTCGCGTTTCCTATTGGACACAGCTGAAGATACGAAAACTGATTGTGTGTAACTGGCTCCACTAGCTGGATCGCTAGCAGAGGGTAATATAGGGCATTGTGCCTGAGGGTTATGGCTGCGCATGGATCAGTTTTCTCAAGCAAATGCCAAGTGCTGTTTATTTATAATGTTCATGCTCATTGTGCATAGTGTGTCATGCCCAGCGCCTTTGTTCCCTTCTTGCTTCTTACAGTATGTGACCCTGGTGACTAACTAGCATTGTTCCAATAAGGGGCTCATCCCAGGCTTTTGTGAATTTGATACACTTGCTTGGGGGAATTAGCCTCACATGATGTTTTTGTTGGGTTTGGTTTTGATTCATGTAACTGGTTTTGTTCTTTTCAGTTAAATTAATTGGTTTTCAAAAAAAACTGTAAACCTGCATTCGTTCTCCATTGCAATATTTTCCCTGTCCTCTGTATTAATTTAGTTAATAGAAGTCATGTCCCTCAATGCTTTAAATCTACTCATGCATTCTGCTTTCTTTCATTTCTTTCATTTTGGTACGAAATCTAGACGTCACACTCCACTTACTGTTGGTCCATCTCCTCAGACTAGTTGTGTGGAGCAGGCCCCCTAATGGCACACTCAAATCTCAATTTATATTAATTGTTTTGCTAATGAAGTGCATCATTAATAAAGCTAAATAAATGACAACAAATAAGTATTGGTTATGGGCAAGACATTAGCCTGAACTCACCAATCCCCCCACTGAAGCTGGCATACCCTATCTGTAGTATTATTTTGGCATAGCCTCTGGACCTTTTTACTAGGGTTGAGCAAGATTCCATAGCAATTATTACTGAATTTGTATTGAGCACAATAACAACCATAGATGTCATGGGGTGTATTGTCTTTTCATCTGTTTTATGTAATCATACGTGATGCGATAATAAACCCCCAAACTTGAAATGAAATGCCTCCAGGAAAAAAACAAAACATCCCCACTCATATCTATTGGGTGTTCATACGTTAGGCTATCAGCAGCAAGATCATGAGATTCTGTGGAAGCTGCATGGCTGTGTGTCTGATTGGCTATCATACCAACATCCAATAGACACAAGTGGGTGTGTTCTTTTCTCCTCAAGGCATTTCACATGGTCTTTGTAGTATGGAGGTTTACCTAAGTATCGGGTATGAATAACGACAAAAAAAAATGCAAAATGTGTGCCTCATGTCACCAATGATTGTTATTTTTCTCAAGAAATACCCTGTATGGTATATTGCCAACCCCTACCCTTCTTTCAGAGATTCCATGTGAAGAGCAGTAGCAAGACACCGTAGACAAGGATTCATAAACATACGCTGGTTACCTTTGTCTAATACATGCTGCACAGTGTTCATTGGCAAAAATGATTTGTCCTTATCATGCATTTGTTACACATTTGCTTAGTTCAGCTCATTGCTAAATGCCAATTGACATTATTTTCAAGTTACTCTCAATCAAGTGCATGCTAATTTGATGTGTTCTCAGTGTTTCCTACATATTGCTTCATTGATACAATTGTAATTGCATGTACTGGAAAGAAAATTAGGTAACTTGCTAAAGCACACAGTAGCAGTGCTCCGCACTGGATTTAAACCCGCATTCTCCCCATTATAGGCCCAAGCCCTTAACCGCAATAACAAACTGCCATCATGAAGGCATGGCAAGCATACAAATTTTTATTGCATACCTTTCCTCTGTTCCGCTTGGCAGGAGGCGGTCAGGCCCAATTTAATCCCCTCTTTCTTTCCTGCTTTCCTGAAATCTCAGTCGTTACAGCTGACATTGAGGGAGCCTTGGGTTCACTGCCTCTTGCTGCCATCCCTTCACTTTTCAAGGGCTTAATAAAGTAGAAACGGTTTTGGACAGCAACCTTCACTGGGCAAATGGAGAACTCTCCAAACACAAAAACCCAGCTCCACTCCAATCATATGCCGCACAGCCAGGTAGGCTGCTAATTTGATTTCCTCGCAGGCATTCCGGTTGATTGTGGGTGAAAACAATGGCCAGTTTAGCTCCATTTTACTCCGCCTTTCTTTCACCGACAATGCCGGTGATGAATTGAAAGCTTTGTACGGGTTTATGGATTGGCAGGTCCGGCTCAATAAAGTTTCTCATTAATCTTGGGATCACTTGTAGTGCAGAGTGGAGAAGCCCCCCCATGTCTGTCTCCGTCTCTGTTCCCCCAATCCCAGGATGAGAGGGTAATTCATTTCCCATGCCATCCCATTCCCCAGAAAAAACTACAGTAGAGGCACGCAAAGGGGGAGGGACAAAATAGGTCTACTTTGCTGGCCATGCTGTTGTTATGAACGGTGAAGCATTGGCCTCTTCCCTGTGTCCATAGTACTTCAATGTTACTGCTTCTGCCTAATCAGACATGCTGGAAATAAAGGCATTATTCTTCCAACACGATGATCTCTGTAAACTGCTCAGCTTTAAGACCATGAGAAATTGATTTTTGTAATGGATTGCATTGGATGGATGGATTTTAAGCCCCTTGCTATTCTTGCCTTTTGTTGAAGAATTTGGAAGTAGCAAAACAATTGGTCATTACTGTGGAACTGTGGAATTCAGATTGACCATATCTCCCAAAATACATCTCTTTATACTTCTGCATTCAAGTACGCCCTGGCAATATTACAGTGTCTCTGCTTTGGGATATGGCTTGTTTAGTTTCTGTGAAGCATTTTGGTGCAAGTTTAGCTGTAAATTGGTATTATTTTGAAACAATATTTTGCTCCATGGACTATTTGTTAGGTCTACATATTTTCAGGAATTGTGTGTTTCTAGAGTGTATACTTTGTGTATGTGAGTAACTTGGATTATTTTGCTTTGAATTTTTTTATTTTATTTTATTTTATTTTTGAGTAGCATAGACCCTTTGGGTTGCTTCCAGTGCCTTTCACATTTATTTAGCTATTGCACCTATTGTGTAGAATTTAACTCCAGTATTGATTATTTGGTGTGTGTGTGTGTGTGTGTGTGAGTGCATGAACTGCACATGTGCTTGAGTGTGTTTGTGCACGCCCTTCTCCTGGTCAGTACCCACAGTATGTGAAATGTGAGATCCTTCAGATAGATATTCAGCGATGCTGTGGAGGTTGAAAAGCGTCTTTATGACGACTGGCACAGGGTGAGAATGAGCCCTGAAAAAGAGCAGATGCTGCCTTAAAGAGAAATCAATAACGCCGGACCCACCTGCAGTGCTTACATCAATGAAGGTGGTGAATCTGCTCTGAGACGAAAGCCGACATCAACTGACCCTTCTGCAGTGATGCCTCCGCACTATTTACAGCGCAGTCAAAGGACCAAAAAGGCAGAACTCTTTTTTTTTTTTTTTTTTTTTTTTTTTTAAACTACCGGAGTAGATTTCCATCAGTTGGCTGAGGTGTTTGCCTGTTCATGCGGATTTAAACTTTTTGCACAAAATAGTTCCGAGGGAGTCTGGGACTTTCATAACATTTAAAAAGCCAAAACGCTTAAAATACTAGAGTTCCTACAGATCCTGGTAAGACTTTTTCCAGGCATGGAAGACACTGAGAATATCATACTAAAAATGGAGTATTCTTGATAATGTTGTCATTGTATCTGCTGATAATTTGCGATTGTGATTTATGTTTTGAAAACAACGTATTAACACATTAGTGTTACTCCTTTTAAATGTAACTGCAGCATGCATAACTGTAAGTACTCCAATGCCTAGATTGAAGAGCAGAAACTTGGCTGCATAGCTGTGTGGATTTGCAGTACAGAGCCATAAGGAAATAGGCGAGGTGCTTTGTGGCGCACAGTGAAGATTTCCTTAGTGGCATCTGGTCAAGTAGGCATCCTTACCCTCAGAGCCAGAAGTTGTTAGGCTTTTGGTGAGTTTTTATGCTCACAACGTCACTGACACAAACATTTGATTAGCTTGTGATATTGGAGCAGTCAATAAAACAGATAGATAAACCATTGACTACTGCTTTAATGTTTAGGCCTGTTAAATCAGGCTCCCTATTCTTCCTAAAACTGGTGTTCCTTGCCCTAAGCTGATGCCTAATTGATCAAGCAGTGAATTCATCGCAGGGTCGCAAGAGGAAGGGGACAGGTACGTTATTATGCTTTGGTTGACCAGAAAAGTTAATGTTGAACCTGACCAGCAGAGGGTCAGTCTCATGGTCAGGAAGCCAGAGACCACAGATGACCTGCGTATAGCTACGCTGTAACATCACTGTGAGCTACATTGCTCTCTCACTAAAGAAATGATAAAGCACTCATTTTAAGTAGAAAAAGCTGCATTATTTAATGGTTCAAACTTAGCAACTATACTGTTCTGAGGAAGCAAGAAGATGTGAAGTTAAGAATCATGAAACAATGTAAAAATATAATGTGGGAGTGAAACAACTGAAGAGATTTTGAGGAATATTTTTGGGGATGAACTGCTGGGAATCTGGATATGTTTAACTGCCGTGAGGCTTGCTTGTTTCAGTTATTTTAAGTCCTCTGATGGAAACTTGTTTTTGTTTGCTTTTTTCTGTCCACATAACAATCAATGTGGGGACCAAATGTCCTGTTTGTGACTGTATTTCAAGCCCGTCTTAGTGGCCAGTCAATAAATGAACTAATGACTGTTGGAGCGCCACACATTTGAACGTCTATTTTCAGCCTTTCTGTCTTTTGCTCCATTATGTTACCAAGCAAGATTTGTCAACGAGGTGATTTACACAGTTAGGCGTGTAGTTACTCAGAGTCACTTTAATAAGAAATGCAATTTATGATTGTGTGGTTTAGACAGGCTTTGCTAAATGCTTATACCTTTCATTGTTTTGAGTTTTGTTGTAAAAATGAGCATAGCACACAATCCTTTACCCCTAAATGTTAATGAATTCATAAAACAATTTCACAAGCACTGCCTTGTTTGAAATATTACTACCACGGTGTATTTCATGTCCTTTGATTTTTGTTTTATCAGCCAGGTGATTAAACAAACTGTTTAAGTCCATTTTAATTTCCATCTCCATTAAAGATATAGGCTAGTTTGAAACTGCAAAAACATACTGCTAAGACATATTTTTAATATTTCATTTATTTCATTTTATTAAATCAGATTTTAAAATCAATATTTATGTACTTCTCTGTAAGGTCGCAAATTGTAATGGATGACAATATGGCTTATTGAGTTTACATTCCTTTCACTGGAAGGATTTAATGATCTATCGCAAGGGTTGTCAAAGTCAAGTCCTCGAAGGCTGCAGTGCATGCAGGTATTCCTGGCTTACTTTCAATCAGCAGTCAATTAAGGCCTTGAAAACAAGGTGTACGGATTCTTAATGACTTTAATGAATCACTGGTGCTGAAACGTACCCAAAACCAGCAGACAGTACATTCAGTTCACCGACCCTCCAGGACTGGGTTCTGACACCCCTGATCGATAGTGTTCAATAGATGTTGGGGCATTTATTTATTTATTTGCATAATCCTCTTGTATGCCCTATTTTCTCCAAATTTTCGAATGCATAAATACCGCAACCCCCCTCTGCCAATTCTGGAGAATGCAGACGTGCTCTCCTCCCAAAACCATTGATGTCTGCTGAAATCCCGCCAACTGAAATGCCTTCCATCCTGCCACCAAATGTGAAATAAACACCTCCAAATGGAGCCCCACCTACATGTGATCATGATTCATCAGAACTAACAGACTAACATTTGTGTTTCATTTATAAAGCACATCCCTGGAAGTTGGATGAGCTTTTCTCACATCAAATTGCAAATCTGGTCAGTACTTTAAGAGTCAGATGATTGCAGCTAATCTTAGAACATAATTGTGATGAAGTAATAACTTATGAGTCAGCACTACTACATGGAAACTATTAAAATAAGTTCATCAGATGTTTTACTTGATCATTTCCTTTACCAATCCCTAAAATGTTAGAGTTTCAGGTTTGGTAGACAATCTGACATTGTCTTTAAAAAAATGAAGCAATTTCATTGTTCTTATTTGAACAAACCTGAAAGAACTGACAAATGCCATGCCATCAGTGAATGCTAAAAAGCCCATTAACAAAAATCATCTTTTTTCCGAGAGAAGTATCTTCCAGCATGTTTTCTTCAGACAAACATGCTCAGTGTAAGAGCACCTATGCTGTGGGTATTTGTCTTTCCCACTTGAGTAGTGGTGGAGAGTTAACACAAATTGTCATCAAATGCAATGGCTGAAATAATTTGTGTGAGTGGGCATCAACAATCTTTGATATTGAAGTAACAGTTGTTATTTATTCCTGTCTGTGGAGGGGGCATGGGAATCGGGGCAAAAACAGGATTTTGGAACATACATATAACTGAGATTTTAAAGCTTACCCGGAGGACTTTGGTTCTGCAAGCGTAACGGCACAATTGAACATGAATACAGATGTGCCATATATCAAATGCTGTCACTGTGAATAGTAACAGGGCCACTGCTGTGCAAAGCACACTCCCCCTTGCAATCTTACATCTCATGCATATCAATGAACCTCGTGCTTTCACATTGGACAAATAAGTAAAATGATAAACCGAAAGAAGCTAACTAAAGCAGTGGAGTCTCAATATGCATGCGCAGCGCAAGCTTGCCGGAGAAAAGTCACACTCCTCATGTGTCTATTCTGGAAATTCTAAAAATACCTAATCTGTGAAATTTAAACAAATGCTTTTTAAAGCTATACCTCTGCTTTGGTTGCTCGTTTTTTTTTTTTTTCTTTCAATTTTCCTTTTCTTTGTCTTAAATCCACTGCATACACGGGTAAGGTAAGGTTCATGTTCTTACAGTAATTATAAGCAAGTCAACACATTGTATGGTAGTAGTTTCATGAAACCTGCTGGTGATGACATTGTATATTTAAAAATGTTATTACCACTGTTACTTTGTTCACATCCAGTTCTCTCCCCTAATCGTTAAGTGCATGGGTCACTGCTCAGATAGGATATGACTTGCCATTAGAAAATCACATGACTATAACATAATGTTAGGCAATACATTTGTATAAATAAATCAGTAAATAAAACCTGAACCAAATGTGCTAGTAGAAGGAAATAAGAGTTGGAGCAACTGGGGAATTATTAAGTTTAATTAAGGAATACGGTGCAACTGGTTCCTTGAATTAAGGCTACATAACCTCCACATGATGCACCAGGCACCCATATTAGCTCCACCAAATGATGCCCCAGGCGCCCACATTAGCTCCTCCAAATGATGCATCAGGCACCTGCAAGTTACCAGCTGTCGTCTGCGAGAGAGACGCTCCCCTTCTGCTCTCTCACGGCACTCTGAGGCCCGTAGTGTGGAAAATCGTCTCTGGCTCACGGGCGAGCGTATCAAGAGTGCACTCGCTTCAGCCGCACGACTTCCTCTGTGGGCGTGGGTGGCACTGTGGAGACATGAGCGGCGCAACTGGTGACTCCACGCTGTGGAGAAAAAAGGGGGGAAATAGTACTTCTGAAAATCAGTGATGCGTGAGGCTTCATGAAGCTCTAATAATGGGTGGAGCCATGGTGTTAACACCCCTATTTTAAGCATGTGTAGTGTTCTGCTTTTTTATTATTTACTTTATTAATGCAAAACGCGTGTTTCAGAGGAGAACCACAAGTTGTCTTCACTCTACCAAAGCCAGCAGCAGGGGGGTATATGAACACACTTGTACATAGTTGGACATCCCAAATTTCGATTGGAGATGCCAATTTTTTGAAAAACAACAATAACCATACTAGAACAGACAGGACATACAAACTTACCAACTCAGAAGGGAAAACAGATAGTTTCAGCAATGTTTTATGCAGAACTTTTGGTGTTGAATTTATTCATTTTTTTCGGCAACATTTAAGGATAATGTTTTTGGGATATGCAGTCGGTGAGTCCTGGGTAATTTTTTCCTCCAAGTTACCAAAACTGTGCAGATTATGGAATTCTGTGACCCAGAAGGATGGATAACTTCCCAAATAGTGTGAACTGTTGGGCACAGCCAAGTGGATTTGAGAGTACTTTCTTTGCATATGTCACAATCTGTGAACCCCATCCTGTACATTCAATGTTGTGCACAGTATTTCACATACATTGACTTTTTGAGCTGCTTACCAAAATAAATTTGGCCCTGCCCAAAAAGATGTGTTTCCCCTACCATGGACTCACCCCCCCCCCTCCCCCCTCCAACAGTTTCTAGTTTACCACAATGCAAATGCAGTCCCCCACCATCATTCCCCTCAAGAATTTCAACCTAAACACTTATATGTAAAGCAAACAGCACCCATGAACATTGTTCTTAACTCTTACTTATATTAATAAACTAGCAATAAAACTAGGTAGCCTACATATAGGCCTACATTCAAAATGAGAATTCATATGTGCAACAAAAGTTCACTTTAATGTAGCATATAATTATAGGTTTTCAAAGGATTAATCTGTAGCTCTCAGATTATTTTGTCCACAAAATGGGACTCAATATGTCCATCCAGGAGACTGTTGTAGCTGTTGATTGCTTGAAGGTCACATCTACTTATGGTGTTCACCAGACCACGGTGGACGGCTGAACGTGGTCTTCTTTTTCCCTGGAGACTGCTCACACTTCATGCAGTTTAAAGATGAGTTCAGACCAAAGATTTACAATGTGACGAGCTGAAACTGGCGACTCTTCGGAAAACCCATAGTTTGCAACGTTCCAAAACTGACCTGTTCACATCAAGCTTTGTTTCAAAGCAACAAGATGAGACTTTGCTTATGGTTGCCATTCTCTCCACTATCTTTTTTTACAGTTACTTACATGTGGGATGCAATACTCATCTGGCAAATATCTCAGTCAATATAGAAAAAATGGACTAAAGTTGTAGCGATCGTGAGATGCTTGCTGTAGCAGCAGTATTGCTAATAAAAGCATGGCTTCGTAAGACTCAAACATCCAGTTCTTGGTGGAAGCCATGAGTGCTTCAGCGCCCGGTACATAGAGCGCACGCACAGTTGCACAAGGACCTAGACATACTATTGTTTCTTAATTTCACCTGTCTTTTGTCTGAGCAGTATGTGTATCAGAAAGAGTGTCATTGTTGATTCAGGAAAAGAATACTCATTTATCGCAAAGAAAAATTTTTATGATGTCGCCAGTGCAAAAACCACCATCCCCTGGTCCATACCCTCCCACCCCCACCCACACCCCACCCTCCCCATCAAAACCACCACCCACTAATGAAAGTTGTCTTGGGGAAACACTAATGTGCTCTGTGAATGATCTCCTGAATGAATTCTGGTTTTGGGTTGGTCGTCATTGTGAAGATTGTATTGCAAGTTTGTTTCCATACATTGATGTCAGGACAGATATAGAGATATTTTAATATTTTGCTGTTGACAGCCAATAATTATAATTATTACCCCAACAGTTAATGAAGACCTTTGTAAATGATTGATGATATCTTGATTATATAGAATTTTATTATCATTTTCAGGGAAAATTATTTTACTGCCACCCTGGTGCAGTTATTTTGATAAACAATAACCCATTAAATAAGGTGTCCTTTATATCAGTTTGCCAAACTTTAATGAGAACAATCCACTTAATGAGTCAGTATATCAAGTGCTGTGTTGTGTGTGTGTCTGTGCGTGTGTGTGGCTGAAATACTCTCTCTGTCTCTCTTTTACTCCATATCCCTGTCTCTCTCTCTCTCTTTCTTTCTATCTGCCTCTGTGCTGTCTCTCCCTGTGGTTGTTATGTTTTAATCTCTCTTTTGGTGTTGGTAAAACTTTCAGGTAATATTAAATGAACAGACTAACATTCCAAGGTGCATTTTGTCCCTGTTTACACAAGGACATTGTGTCAAACTAATTAGCTGAAGAGGTGGCAAGCTAGATAGCCTGCTGGCTTGTATAGTAAGGTTGTCACAGAGTCTGATGTTAGGAATGTCTAATTTTCTGCCCAAAATGTAATCACATTGTGCATTCCACACACAAAATTAAACAACTATTGCCATCTGTGCTCACTTCACCATTTAAAGTGAATTTTACGAAAGGAATTACAAGGAATTATACAAATTTAGAGTAGATAAAGCTATTAAATAATTTCAAAAGTACACTGACCATTCAGCAATATTACTTTTTTACTTTAGAAGTCAGAAATTATTATGCTAATTTAACTGTTTACAAGCATTTTTGCCTGCACTTCACCACAATCAATGGGGTCATAATAAAAAATCTAACCACACAGAAGGCATTATTACACATTTTATTACCAGACGAACTCACTGTGAAAGGTTTTAGATGCTAATTGGTTATTATTTATTCATACGTTTGTATATTTAGGTATCCTAAAAATATTACAGCTGCCAGCATCCTGATGGACTTCAATCCAGCCATTTTGAAGCGAAATGGCGTCAAAACAAAGCAACAGCAAAAAAAACAATAAAACATGGCACTAGGTATCTTTTGCAAAATAACGCCAGAAGGGATTTGTATTTGTGAAATGACATCTTGGGTGTCATTGGATGTCTTCACATCATTTTGTTTGTTCAATTCCTTTTTTTCCAAGTTATACTGGAAAAGAGGCTATATAAAATGTTTTGTGACGTGGCTAGACAGCTAAGCCTACTTCGAACGACAATATTTTTACATATATATCTTTGCCAAAATCTTGTCTGAAGTGTGGTATAACGCATTTTAGTTTTACGAATAAGTGTTTTTTTAAAATTACGATGAAAGGGAGACGTGCCGCCTTCTGGGTTGCGAATCCCCAGCTGCTAGAATAGTATGCTACAGCCAGCTAACCTGCTGCCAGTATACATGTTTCTGGTAGCTGATAACCAGGAAAACTTTTTAACAAAACACGATTTTTACTTGTATGCCTTTGCCAAGATCTTCTGTACAGTGTTGTAAAAAGCATTTCTGCTTTATGAATGACTGTCTTTTTTTAAATTATGGTGAAAAATGGAGCGTCAGCCTGGTTGGTTGGTGTCCCCAACTGCAATGGAATTTTGAAGCCGCGTGGTGATTACAAGCCAAGGGCAGCGGATAATTTTTAACTTTGCATTAAAGCAAACATTTTTGAAAACATATTTTCTGGCAAGTTAGAAATGTAAATGTTGTTTTTTGATTATACTGTAGCATTTATGACATTATGCATGAAAAATAAACAGTTTTTAGAAAAATAGCTTTGACCTCGCTCCTGAAGTTTTATCGATCACATTAAAAATAGCTAACTAACTAGGTCAGCTGGTTTGTCACATTAAAAGTGGTGGGCTAATTGCAACCTTTTGCCTGTATTATGACGGTGACAGTATTTTACGAATGTTTTCAAATTGTGAGAATGCATGTGTATGCCATTACTATGGACAAATCAGCTCTAAATAAATGTTTGTTACCTACTGTACAGCTGTAGCATTGTCTGTTTTCTAAAGACAAAGAGAAGAAAATCCTTCAACTTTAGGTATTTAGCAATTTTGTGTATGGAAGAATACTCCAAAAACACTGATTATTTTTCAGTTTTTGAATTGAATTTCAATTATTTTCCTGAACTGACAGAAGGATTTTACCCATTAACTATTACGTGGTGTACCTTGTTAACGATTACATACATTATTGATCCAAGCAGTTACAATTGAATTTTGCGCTGTAATTCCTGTCTTGCTGTGGCTGTCAGAATGAATTTTACTGATTATTTAACATGGTATTTAGGGACTACTCTATCACTGATTTCAAATCTTGCATTATCTGGATTAAATTAAAAGTCTAGATGACATTTTTTTGCTGAAGGATTTTCTGAACCAATTAACTTTTTATTTTACATTTTACACATTCCTTAATTTAATATAACCAAATCCCCCTTGGGATGGTTTGCATGAATGCATTTAGCTTTGTTTGTGCCAATACTGAGAAAGGAGAGCACAAAAATGTTGGAGCTTCTACTGTTATAAAACCCACTTCATCCCTCTTAATTCAGGAAACAGGTAAATCAGATGTTGAAAATTGAATATGTTAGAGGTCTATGGAGCAAATTTTAAACACAGCTGACTACAATATTTTTGGAACTGCTGGTTGGAAGGCATGGGTGAGTTGACGTTTACTGTGGCGCATGGGTGGGTTGTGACATGTTCATGGTAATGCTGGGCTTAGTTGTCAGTTTCACAGTGATGCAGGTGGACTGACATTGACAGTACTGTGCGTGGGTGTGTGTGGGGGTGGCGTTCACAGATTGACAGCGCTGCACAGAAGGGGTGAGGGGTTAAGTGATGCAAGTGGCCACGATCACATGTTCATTATAATTTGGGCCGTAGTAGACAGGTTGTCAGTGACACAGGTGGACTGACATTAACAGTAATGTATGGGTGGCTTGGCAGCCAAATTATAACCCATGTGTGTTTCACTATTGGACCCAGAGGAATTTCATATGGTCAGTTTTGCTCCCAATTCAGCTGATTATTCACAAGGCTGTCAGTCTATCTTAATGAAAAGCAAAGGGTTATCTGCTGTGCACAATTTGTATAATCACCAAGTACCGCCGTGCCCAACGCAGACACATCTTTTCTGTGCACATCCATATGTAACAGCGGTACTCATACTGTACCCTGTCTGAATCTGAAATTATAAGTAACCTTCACTGGATGTCAGTCTGAGAGAACACTTAGCCTAATAGACGATTTCCAGATTTTAACTTTGCAGTCAGGACAGGACTTTGAATGTTTAAATATTTACTGTCCTGTGGGAAGCAGCTGTGAGCAGCACAAATGGAAAGCAAGCAAGGCCTTTGGCCTTCTCTGGAGTCCTGCATGGAGGAACGCAGTATGTAGCAAACTCGCACTTGCCTGTCTCTGGCTAGCATACCACAGGAAAGCATGTGGTACTAACCCGAGCAGGAGCGACTGACGTGACAGTGAATGCACATACACTGATCAATACAATCCTGCTGTCCTTGCCAGGACCATTTCTACAATCAGCGTCATTTCAACTGTCCATGCTGCAGTTGTCGGCATGACAAACATACATGTGTATTTCTTTGGCATGTACAAAACACAATAAACGCATCCCACAATAGAATATTTTATGGCTTTAAAAATGCGCTTAATTAATCAGCTGACTTCTTGAATTACTTTTGCATATAAATTGAACGTGGGCGGTTTGGTGTTTATTTTTCCTTTTACAGTGTGATTTTTAAGGGAAAACAGATGTGGCAGTAAGGGCAAATAAAAACATTCTCATAGCTGTCATCATCATCAGAAAAATTGTATGCAACAGCCCAGGGAATCTAATCCATTTATTTGCATTTTAAGCAGGGGCTGTCCCTCCCTCTTACTGTATCCCACACAAATTGCTGAGATGAGGGGGAAAACATCAATGAAACAAACTGCTGCCATGGACAAAGAAAGACAGGAAAGAAAGAGAGAAAGGACTCTTCCCCCCCCCGACTGGCTCAGTTTTTTCTTTTCTTTTTTATTTCTCTTTTCTTTTTTCTCTAATGAACATGCTTCCCAAGTGGCAGGACAAGAGTGGGGAGGATTAAATTGTGCTGGCCTCTGAGGTTTCAGAGCTAATTGGCAGATTATGAAGCCATCTTCAGCTGTAATTTATGACTTCTTTCCACATGCGAGCAGAACGGTGGCAGGGGCTCTTGACCTCTAGACAGAGGGGTAGGTAAGGAGGAGGTGGAGGGATTGTAATTCCCTGACAGTTTGTTTAATTGTCAGCCGGGGCAACTGGTGAGGCCCGTCACCCTTTGATAGTTAAGCTTTGTAAAACAAATCAAACGAGAGAAAAAGGATGAGACACTTGTATTTGTTATCTTGATTCTTGCACCATTACTCTAGACAGGTTAAGAAAAGGTTGTTTTAATTTGACAGGAGGTGAGCATTCTGTGCTTAGGCATCAGCACCAGAGAAACACACTTGGGGTGGGGTTTTGTTGAGAAGGTGTGTCTATCCCATTACATCCATAAATCTATTGTGTGTTAAATCTATCGTGACACTTAAGCATGTTCTTCGTGTGTGGTCCGTACTAGACGTGGGTTCAGCACACATTTTGCCTTATTCATTACCCTCTGTCTTTAGCTACAATGTATTTCTAGCACACGCTGGATTTTAAAAGCAAAGGACTGTAGCTAACATGGAAACTGTAACAGTGTTACAACTAGAACGACTGTAAATTCATGGTTCAGCGATCTTGCATTTTACTTATCTCTTCTTTGTTTTGTTTGCAGTCTGGTATTGCTATAACCTGGGTTTTCACAGGCATTTCCAAATGCCATGTATTAGGTGAAATTGAAATAATCCTCAGAATTCCTCATCAAATTGTTATACACTACAGAACCTACTGTAAACAACTTTCAAGAAGAGCCTGCAACTGACTCTCCCTTCTGTTTCCCAGTAGCTAATGTGAGAAGGCTGTTAGGAAACTAGGCCTGAAATCAGAAGGAAGGTCTGATTCATTTGCGGGGCAATACTTTGGTGCCCTTAAGCAATTTCCTTAAGCTGATCCACTTCAATAGCTATCTTTTTGCAGATGGCTAATATTGAAAATGTAGGCTTCACACTGGATGTGGTGTCTGCTTAGCAAATAAATAATTCAACGTGTGGTTTTATTCCCTAAATGAGCAGAGAAATTTGCATGTAGCCATCTGAGGTCTCTTCAAAGGCTTGAGCTTGTAACAATGTCAGTAATACTACTGAGGTTTTGTAACACTGCATGTGACTGCATCCAACGGGGCAGTGGAGCAGAGTGCCTATGTGACTGAAATTGCTAATTAAATGCTAATGTAGAGCTATGGATTCTTTTCTGTTCTTCAGATACAGGACTGAATGAGGATGACATAGAATGTCAAGAATCCACATCAGATATAAAACACAGAGGTTGTTAGATTTAGGCTCCTATATATCACATACTGATCACCATCATGTAATTGCACATTTGAAGTAAGTCTCAGTTAATATTGATCTTTGCGGATACCCAATCAGCCCCAAAAGGAACAGCCTATGGCACATGGTTGCCTGAACTGTTTGAGATGCAATCCTGTACTGTAGATAAATCTTTCAATGTGTTAAATAATTGCTATCGGGGTGAAGAGTAAGCGTTGACAGGCAGATCTTTGAAGCTGTATGAAAAGGATAACATCTGGCAGTCTTTCCTTTGAAACAGACTACACTGTTGCTCTCTCACACTCACTGTCTCGTTCTTTCTCTTGCTCAGTCTCTCTCACTCAATCTGTCCGTTTCCCTCTCTCACACACAACTCACACACACACACATGCACACACACAAATGCACACATGCACATGCAAGTAGTGGCTATTTTGAGGAAAGGATATGATTGTAAACCTGAAGAAACAATATTCTGAATCTAATTGGGGGTTTCATGTGTACAGCAGGGGGTTCTCACACACATCAGCTGTCGGGGGGGGGGGGGGATAAGAGGCAGAAATGTGGGAGGAGAGTGAGGGCCTAATTATAGACAGCTTGTTTGTTTGCAAGTTAACAGCTACATTAAGCACCATTGTACACCAGCAGGGTTTTCAGTAATTGGCTGAGGTCCTGCTGGCTTCGAACATGTTAAATGACCTGCATTAATGGGAGAAAGTGGAGTGAAGATTTTTATATTAATAACAACGCAGGCACATTTAAACACCTAGTGATACAATCCTTGTGATTTCTAGACAATGACAGCACTGTATCTTTAAAGAAATAGGAAGTTTGAAGAAAGTATGAATTTGAAACAAAAAAAAATCTGTGACTATTGGTCACATGAAGTTGTACTGTACGTACTATGATTTGACTTATTGCATGTTTTGACAATCAGAGGAAAATACTGTGAAGAAGAAAGCAATATTCCTGTAAAAAGTGCAATTTCAGAGTAGCCTTTTTCATTTTCAGGAATACCTAAATGACAGCAATTATGTTGGCCTACATTTTAATGAGAAATAAACATCTTTAATAAGTGCAAAATGGTCAAATACATTATTTCTCAATAACAAATGTGTACATAAAATGTACATGTGTGACAACATTGCTGAGGAACAAAAATGGTTGCATAATAATCAGTATGTAAAAACATCAGTCACTAACTGTATGCCTCAAAGTTACTTGCAATTTGCTTCCAAAATAATTTGTGTCTGTCTTTGCCAGATCCTCTTGTACTGCTGAGGATTGCACACACGTAATTGGATCACAAGCAGTTATCTCACTCCAATCACTGTTGATGATATTTACATATCATCACAGATTGGATCAGACATGGCTCTCATTCCATGTACACAGACAGTATAAAGTCTCAGTTGTGTTCACCTCATAAAATTAACATATTAACCCTCAAAGCTAGACAGCTTGTGCATTAGCTAATGAGTAATTAATGTAATATTGTACATTTTCAGTTACTGTTACAGTACAGTTACAGTACATAACACTAAATAGTGAAACTACTTAATTGATAGCTAGCTGATGTTTCAAATTGATAAAATTCAACAGGCAGATCACTGCATTTTGTCTATTTGAAATGTGCAAGTTAGATCAGTGGATTTGTGACTGGAACACCAACTAGCAAGCATTGTGATTGCACAATACAGCATATCCCCAATAAAAAAGGAAACCTTTTCTCTCACCTGTAAATCCTCATTTTTTATTGATAACCTCAAAAAACTCAAAAGCATTCTTTTGTTGGCCATGGCCCCCAGCAGCCTTAGCCGTTATTTAGCCGACAGAATGATGTTCACTGCGTGAACTGAACTGTGTTCTTGGCTATAAATAGCTGTACGAAATGAGTATTGTACCTTATCGAACCTGTGTTTTGTAGTTGTCCAATGACTATAATATGCACTTTTGTACGTTTTTTTTGAATAAAAGCGTCTGCTAAATAAATGTTATGTAATATTATGTAATTTAACATTGTGGTGCTACCGAAAGGAAGATGCCAACGCACTTCAAGACAGGTAAATAAAAGAGGAATAAACAGGTGCTCAGCAGCCAAGATAGTCAAACCATAGAGAAGGACTCAATACCCAGACAACTTCATGGGTACTAGCCCGAAATGAGGAGTGCAGGAGTACACTGAACTCAGAGCAAAAGACAGTTTACTAAACAGGGGGGACTGACGTTTCAACATGTATATTGTGCTGCTAACGTTAGCTCCACAAATGTTTCATAAATCACACTACATACCCTTGTACAGCTACCACCAATTTATACTTTATCACAGCCCCTCCTACCAAACTTGTCTTTCCCAATCAGAAGCATGCATTGACATTGAAGTGCACATTAAGAAATACTGCCTGTAGGTGACATGCTGACAATTGGCAAATCTTTTTTTTTTTTTTGGCTGTACGCTAGCATTTGTCTCTTCTGAGTGAGGCAGGCTATGACTAATGCAGAGTGAAATATTAGCTTGAAAAAAGTGTTTTTTTCTAACAATGTCTCCTGGCTAATGGCTAAACATGTATGAAGGGTAACATAAAACATGCTTATGTAAGATGATAGGCTAACTGTGATACTGTATAACTCATGATGTCTATTAGATGTCATGAAACAATTCAAACCAACCCGAAGAAATTAGTCCCCTTGACTCCCATTAAAGTGGCATTCAGTATCTCTTGTATTAAAAGTGTACCAAGCACCTGTCAAATACTCTGACCTCCTCTTGGCTCAAAAGAAGACATGAACCTTCAGTCCTTCCAGGCTTGCTTATCCACTGGACTCTGAGGTGATGTCCCTCACTCTGTACCACTTATGCTTTTAACATAGTATAACTTTCCACCCTAATGCCAGATGTATACTGTACCTTCTGCTTTCCTTCATGAAACATTAGGTACTTCTTTTAGTAGCCTTTTACTGTACTATGCAGTGTCATGCATCCTGAATAATATCCTTTTTAGTGTCCCAATGTCCTATTGTCATAATAATGCTTTAGAAATCACCCTTAAATGCATTAAGTGATATTCCAATGTATGTCCTTTAATGTGACTCTAGTTTCAGTGTTCCTAAAGCTAAGGTATTGTCTTAGGATACATACAGGTATTATTTACAGCACATAGATGCTTAATGCAGTGGTCTGCAGTACACCATTGAAATCATTAACATTCACAATTGTGTGGTATTGCTTTCAAAATCGTTCATAAATTCTTTATGCATCATTATACTGTACATCCTTTAAAGCGAAACCCTTTTCATATTCTTAATGTTCCTTAAGAAATAATTCATGGATGCTTTATGTAGTTTTGCTGTGTATCCTTTAAAGTTAAACCTTTTTCAGCATTTATAATGCAAGGTCTTGCTTTCTAATCCACATACAGAATTGATCAGCAAAACATTCTACCGTACCTACTTTAAAGTGAGATCAGTTTCAGCATTCTTAAAGCTAGGATATTGCCTTCTAATCTATATAGATGCGTTTTGTAGTAGTCTGCTGGTTAAAGTAAAACCATTAACATTCAAAATTTTGAGGTATTGCTTTTAAAATTGTGTGTGGCACACTTTTAATACTAGAGATATTTAGTGCCATTGTCAAGGGGACTAACTTCCCTCAGGTTGATTAGGATTGCTTCATGACAGTAAGTGACATCATGAGTTATGTCACAGTCAGACTAGCACCCTGCATGCGCATGTTATGTGTCACCTTTTATACCATTTAGTCATTAGCCAGGTGACAGTGTTGGTTATGTGACATTTGGCACAACATGTTGCATAAGACGTTATTTTGCCATTATTTTTATGAAGGCATATGCAGTATGAAGCATGAGATACACTTCATTTAAAGTATGACCTGCAATTTACCAGCGTAATCACATCGCAACCCCTCGGATAAAAACTGCATCCTCGGTCCATACATCCCGCCGTGAAATTATTCGTATGGAAACTCCATTTAGATCTTGCAGATTGAGACAAGCTGTGCTATTTGTGTGGCGTGTCTGAGTCTTTGTCACCGCGACAAAGGTGGAGATTCGAGGTGCGTCGCTTTAGTGACAGATCCCCGCGAGACGCAGCTCGTAAGGAGGTGAAAATAGAATTGTGCCGACTGCGGGAGCTGTCAGCGCTCCAGGTGCTGTGGTCTGTAATCACCCACCCCCTCACCTCCTACCACATGCCTCCCATGTGGTTAGACTTCTAATATGTCAGCCCTACGAGAGCCACAGATGGGAAGAAGATGGTTTTGCGAGATTTAATTGCGTTACTGGATCTGTAACTAGCATCTGCTGGGTGAAGGAAAACGATCCAATGTGTCAAGGCATGCAGCATAACAGAATACGCTACTTGGCAGAAAACTGAGTCCTGTCTCCTGTGCATTCAGGCTCTGAAGTCCATCATAAAAGACCTGGTACCCTATAGCGGGTGTAGGAGTTTGTAGCAACCCGCTTTAGCGATTCGGAATAAGCAGCTCGCTCAAGGGTAGAACAGCAGCGGTCCATGTTATGCTCCTAACCCACAGCCTTCTGTTTTGACGAGCTGCCTGACTAGGAATGCATACACTATTATAAGTACTAGTTTGCTTTCAATGAATGTAAAGCAGTTTTGCATGCATCTGCTTTGCTACCATTTACCTTTCTGTGACCCATGCTTTATTGTGATATACACTCTTGAGGTAGGTGAGCAAATAAGGCTTTATACAATACACAATAAAGGCAAAGATCTATGCTCATGCTAAGAAATGGGAAAGTTGTATTATTTTAGACTTAGTCTAATATTATATTCTAAAAGATTTGCTAAAAAAAATTTTTCCCCGAAAAGATGCCTGATTGCACTGTTTTTTTGTTTTTTTTTTGGGGGGGGGGGGGGCATTTCTCCAGACTGAATATTTCAAGTTCATTCAGATCGTTCTGTCTGGACTGGTGGATTGTCCTGTGAATTGTCCTCTTAAAGTCAAATCAAAAAATTTCATACCAGTATTTTTTTGGTCTGATAACCATTATTCTTGGGATAAATGCCTTGTTGAAAGCCTTTTGTGGCCAAGTTCATTCCTGATGGGGGGATACCAGATTTGTGGCCAAAATGTTTTGGTACTTTCTGAAGTAAATGATTCCATTAACCTTAACAGGAGTCCTAGGACCAGTAGATTCAAAACAGTCCCATAGTATCATATTTCACCATAGCTACAGTATGAAATCCTTTTTATCATAAGTGTCCTTCTTCCGATACCGAACCCACAGCTGGTACATATGGCCAAAAAGCTCAATTTTGGCCTCATCTGACTGTAACACTTACACGTTACAGTTGACGTCCAACATCAGAACTGCACGTACACTGTAACAAGTGCAATATCCCATTTTGCTCTTATGGAAAGGGTATTATATGCATTGAAATTATTTTGATATATGTAACACATGACCCACCTCAGTGTGTCTAGCAACCTGCATTGGGTCCTGACTGTGCAGCCAAAAATGGGCTTCCTTTTTTAAGC
This sequence comes from Anguilla anguilla, assembly GCF_013347855.1. Classification (NCBI taxonomy): domain Eukaryota; kingdom Metazoa; phylum Chordata; class Actinopteri; order Anguilliformes; family Anguillidae; genus Anguilla; species Anguilla anguilla. The sequence continues at coordinate 23,596,286 of NC_049206.1, read as the reverse complement.
TCCTTTCCTGGTCTTGTCAATGGTACCAATATGGTCAAAATAAAAAGTCAGTCATTTTTTTGTATTACAAGAACATGTAGACACAATTGTTTTTTTCTTCCCATGTGCCAATGTATTAAGTTATTGTGTCATTTAAACAATATTTTAATATTTTGTGGATGAATCAGGGACAGTTTGCGGCACTGCCGAGTCACTGCGCATAACTATATCTCACACTCTTAGTGATGACCTGGACCCAGCCCGGACTTCATGACCATATAAGGGTCCCCCCGTTTCCCTTCTGCTCAGTCTTCGGCTCCAATTTGTACAACACGGTGGGATGAAAACTGTACTTTTGCGGTTTCAGAAAACTTTTCATAAGCCCATGGAATGTCAATGGGTGACGTCAGAGTCCCTTTGTCCGTATTTTTTCAACATGCTTTGGTCCTGACAAACCATTTGGGAGCCACTTGTCAGGCACGTGTATTGCTGTCCCCTGAAGGAGAACAGTGTTATGTCTCGCAACCACGGGACTGACAAACAAGAGCTTTCGAATCCCTTTTGCTCACATATCTCATGCTGAGACTGCGGTTACTGGAGTCACGGCTGCTAAACTCCCTACTGAGTGCTGGTTGACGGTGTTTCTCCATTCAATGAACAAGACCCTGGCCTTTTCTGACCACACAAGATTCTGACTTGTGAAATTTCAGTGTCAAAGCACGGTACATTTCCCCTGTGGAATAACTGGGGGAGTTTTTGGGGGGTGGGGTAGGGGGTGGTGGTCAGGGGGTGTGGGAAGCGATTTTCTGAGGCACATCTCTGACATGGGGGAGCATCCTTGGAAGGTCCCTCCATCTGTGCCCAAGGCTTGGCGCCCTTCTATTTAACTTGTCCGTGTCATGACTGTAACAGTTGGCTCAGTGCGTCTGCCGAGCTGGCATCTGTCAGCTTCTCAGATACAAGGTCCCTTAAGCCCACGAAGGGTCTTGGGTTCACAGCAAGGCCGTAAAGTGAAACTTATTAAGCGATCTGTAGTTAACGGCATGCTTTGACAGGCTGCCGAGGTTTCTTTCTGTTTTCCTGAATCAGGTACACATGACAGGTCATCTTGGCCTATGCCGAGCTGAGAATTTGATCACCATAGCGCCAGTTATAAAATTATTAACAACTTTGGTTTTCCTTGACATCTTGACTCTTCTGCCACAGCGCAGTGAAAATGTTTAGTACGTGTGCTCAACATTTCTTCTGAACGAATATTTGAGATACTGTAGTTTTCTGGTTATAAATATTATTTCCAAAACTGAACAAGTATCTGTTTTGTTACTCTGTGATATGAACAAATAGAAAGGCAAAAAAAGTTTAAATATTGACTTTCCGTATTGCATTTTTTTGATAAAATGATTACCATGGCATAGGTGTGTGAATAACAATGTCAACATTGTTGACTCACAATTAAATGCTTTGTTTTTTCTTCACAAACGCAATGTTGCGATTTCATCAATAACTAAACAACCCAACTAAATAATGCAACTAAATGGCCTTTAGCATTGAAAAAAATAATGTTTGCATGTATCTGCTATTCCTGCCTCTCGATCAATGCATGCTGGGATAGGCTCTAGCACCACCCGCGGCCCTGCCCAGGATAAGCAGGTATAGATAATGAATGGATAGTTGGATGGATGTATCTGCTAGTCAAAGTACAATACTCAGTAAAATCATATTATTGTATTTGCAGAAATTGCATGAAAACTTTTTAAACAATGGCTTGTCCATTTGTTACGTGACTTCTGCACCGTTAATAGGTAATTGTTCAGACATTATGTATCTCCTTGTTAATGAAATATTATGTATTTTCTTGTTCATTAATTCTAATAGTATTCAGAAGACTTAGTCTCACAAAGAGCAGTATGGATTTTGTTTACACTGCATCAATAAACAGTAAATATTTACTGCAGTTTTAGTGCAGTCCAATATTTTCTTAGATAAGATTTTTAAATTTGATTATAAACTTAATTAGACTAGTGTATGAAAACTGTGCATTATGTAAATTATCCACAGATGCCAACAAATAATGCCAGGATTAAAGATATGGTGTGTAATCAAGCAAAAATAGGTCTGCTGGAAGGTTTTTACATGATAGTAACATATCATTTTGCCAATGCATTTGATATCGATGCATTTTATATGGGGAAGAGCATTCATGGTTGTAACATGATAAATTTGGTCAATTTTAGGCGGGGAATTTCACTTTCAATATCGGACGGTTAATGGTGTAAATCTAAAGCTGGGATTTTGTCCAGATATGATACTGGTATAATGATTTTACTTTTGTAATGTTTACTTCTATACAATTTGACTTATAGCAATAGTACAATTTAAGTACAATTGGCTAACGTGGTTGTAATAAACTTTGCCAATACTTCCCAATGTACGTATATGATGCAGGGCAGTCGTGGTGGAGACACGATAAATCTGGTCCATTTTATTAGTGCATTTCCCTTTCACTATCCAGTGGATAATGGTGTCATAAATGTAAAGCTGGGATTTTTCATTGTCCAGATATGGTACTGGTCAAATAATTTTACTTTTATGCCTGTCCAGGAACAATTCTACTTGACTTTGGAAATAGTTGAACTGCCCACTCTGTACTGGAAAATGTAGTTAACTTAGTAGCTCTGCCCAACACTAGATATATGGATCACTACTACACTAAAAAAACCATGTTGGATAGCGTAAAACTTTTGCATTTACTGAAGTTATACAGTAAAATGGCCTGTGTTGATTCAACTGTAACAGAGTACCTTGTGGTCCTACTCTGGAACAGAGATTTACTTAATAAAATATATATATGACATAGTGAAAAGCTACGTTCAGCTTGCTATTTATCTGTGCTAGTTCAGTTTGTTAGTTACCGAGATATGGGCTTGTAATGTCCGGTCCGAGTTATTGATGGGAGAAATTTACTGGTAGTTTACAATGAATTTGCATATGAATTACTCTGTGGTTCAACGTTTTTTTTTTTTTTTGTTTTTTTTTTTTCCAGCAAATATGGAAAATTAAATCATTCTTTGCTAGAAATGTGATCTTTGTGTTGTTTCATTAGCACATCTGACCTGGAATCAATCAACATATGTCCTTATGTATGGCTTTCAAATAAATGCAAATTAAATGCATTCCCAAATAGCTTTTCCAGTTCATTGTTGAAGTTAACAAACCACAGTTTTTAATAGAAATAGGGGATCAGTTATATTCAACTTCAAAGTTTAAGAACAAACGTTAATTTGATTCCAGGTCACTGTGGTTCTAATAGATGCCTGCAGCCCAGAGGGCATCGTGACTTTAGTGGTGTGAAAGGAAACCTAATTCCAAGGCTGTTAAATGCATTTGGCTTCCCGGTGTTTATTAACTGATGTACCACTGCTAATAACCACATACTGTGAGCTGTACTCTCAGTATGTCTAATTTGTGTAAATCTGGAGCTTCTTCAGGAGTGTGTTGTAGGCAGTGTGTCTTTGCATGTCTTCTTAAGTGTGGTTCTGTGGTCAAATGCATTTTGGCAGTTGCCGGGGAAAAATGCGGAGAAGACACGGCTTGAGAATTTTAAATTAAACATAAATGAAATGTGAGCTGTCAGCAGCACAGTCTGGCAGACCCGATGTTACCCTTTAAATAGTGAATGTGATTTTCCTCCCCACGTTTCTTTGAAATTTCTTACAAGCGCCCGAAAACGTAAGACTGAATTTACTATATGCCTGTGTGCTTTTGAGAAATAAAACACTGGGGGAGTAGATTTAAGGCTTTGGTATCAATTTGATTAACTGACCAATTCATGGAAATGACTATCACTGGACATGACTTGAGTTAAGAAACCTAATTAGGCTATTTGGATTTATCAGTAGGGGGTAGATGTGAAGGTCAATCTTAAGGCGTGTGTGTAGCCGCCATTGGAAGCAATAAAAGCAGGCCCGCTCTCTGGTCTCTGAGCCTTAGATCCCACTTTGTCCCATTTATCACACTGATATCCTGTGGGGCCTAAGACTGGCATCTTAACAGGAACACCTATTCAATGGTAAGGTGGTCTAAACCAAAAAATGTAGTCATCATTAAGGTTGTTTCAATGCTGCTCAAATATGTAACGTAATTTGTCCTAAAGATTGAGAGCCTATTTACAGGATGACATTACATGAAGTTAAATTACTTCAAGTATATTATTAGAACTGGAAGAAAAGGCTTCCATAATTAATTGGCATTTATTAATAATAAGAAACTTGAGCAATACACAATATCCATCAGTAAAGTAACAGACCATAATGACAGTGGCCACTGAATTTTATACTGACTTTCAATTCATATTATTATTATACCATCAAATCATTACACTCTCATGGTAACAGTTGTTATGAAGGTCATTTGTGAAGCATAAAGCATAATTAAATTCATGTTAGCAGCTAATTTAAATAGATGACATGTTTATGTATGAGTACATAATAGAATGCATACATGTTTGCTGTCTGCTATGATGTTTTATTGCTCCAGTTTAAGATACTTTGTTTTTATTCTTTTTTAAAGAATAAAGTTTTTTAAAGACTAAAGAATAATTCTCTCACAATTTGAGACAATGAAAAGGGCATGATAAATCTGATGTATTATTATTAATAATAATAATATATACATACACACATACATGCATATGCACATTTTGACTTTACATAATTTTGAACTTGCATTTCTTTAGCTGCCTTTTGTCCGTTGACCTTCATCAGAGCTTTTTTGGGTACACCAAAGGGTTTACATTTTTCAGTTTTTAATCTCTCTTTAATCTTAAATCAAGACTGTGACTTCAATCAAACAATTCCTCAGGTTATTTGAGAAACAGTCCACAGATAAATTTAAGCCATATTTACTATGATACTGCATTAATATAGCAATGTTAGATATATTGTGCACAATACATGTGTTCATGGATTACATTAATTCAGAATTACCAATCTCCAATTATCTTTTTTTTTTGTTTTTTTTTTGTTTTACTAAGGCCAGTTAATCACACACAGTTTTCATTGAGACCTGAACCTGCAAATATGTGATCTCCAATGGCAAAACTAGTAGTAATCCAGTTAATAATTAATTTCTTTAGCTAAAAATACACAGCCCTAGATGCAGTGTTCCTCCTATAGAAATGGTCAGTGAGTTCCACCAAAGCAACAACATTCCTGGTTCCTTTACCATTGGATGGAAAGGGGCACTAATAAAGTGATATAACAAATTAGTCTCAGTGCCTGAACAGAGCCTGTTCTTGCTTTTGTTTTTAACCACTTTACTCAAGATTTCCAGATTGGTTTGCTCTGAGCTTCTTTCTAAAATACATCATTTGCTGCTGCCATGTTGCTCAAGAGGGACAGGGAGGCCATGACTCTTGAAGAGTTTGAGGTAGGTCTTGTCTTTTGTACAGTTGCTGAGTGCTGTGAGAATCCATGCCTATAGTCCTGTCTGAAAATCTCACATTGCTCAGTACAATTGAATGATACAATTCATGGTTCAATGGCCTGATGTGTAAATGTTGTTTCCAAATGTAATCTATAAAGTGAACAATTAATATATATATACATGTTATATAACTGTTATTGTGTTATATAACTGTACTGCTTCTAAAGTGTTTATGGTGGGTAATGATACATTCACAGACTTTTACCACTTTGACGTGCCAAAATGTCATTCAGTGTAATTTTTGTCGGGTAAATTCAAACAATAAAAAAATGTTAGGCCTAGAATATAATTATGCTGACACAAATTTGTGAGAGTGTATCAATATATTGCAATATGGTTAGGAAATTATGTGAAAACATTTTTTTTTAAACTATTTTGACCTCAGTTTTTAATCTCACCAAAGTCAGCACATGACAGACCCCTGTGAAGAACCGTCTGTCTATGTATAACAGTTCATGAGTCAGGTCTCTCTTAAATACTTGATAAATTAGTCTTCAATATCTGTCTATGTTCCAAACACCCAAAAACATAGTACTGAATTTACTGGCTATCCAAGGTCATGACTTGACACTGGTGGCAAAACAACTGGCTGTCTAAACAGAGAAGGTCATTTGTTATGACCAGAAAATTCTAGTTAAACCTGGATGTGAATGTTTACACAGACTGGTAGCAGTCTATAAAAGTAATTTAATTTTGTGTACACAGCATACCTTTATTATTGTATATATACTTTATATACTGAACATAAAATTGCATAGGAAGGTGAGATGAAAAGGGTGGTATTGATCTGTTCACTCTCGGTAATGTACTTGGTTGTTCAATAAGTGTTCATTTATCTCTAGTTATTGGGGAGTCTGTTCGCAATATGAGGATCTCTTTGTCTTGTTGCTTCATGTCCTGTTGATTCAAAGTCACTGACTACGTTTATGTGCACACAATATTCAGTTTCTTGCTATTATTCCATATGAGACAATATTCCCATTTACATGCAGCCGTACATAGTCCAATTAAACGTAAAATGGCTACACAATATTATGTCCCATAGGCTATGCTCTTTATTTACCTTTCACATTTTTTTTGAGTAGGATGGTTTCTCCCTCCATCCAAAAATATTGTATCTTTTTGGTAGCACCTTCCATGCTTGTGTATAATGTAATGTAATGTTGTGTCTGGCGAACTGCTAGCTGTTTGGGTCATGTTTAAAATGCAGTGGGTAAAAAAGACCCCACTGGTGAAAACCCCAATTGAGATGACTATTCTAAATAAGCTGTATACATGTCTGAAAGCACTCTAATAACCCAAATAATATTGGCATATGCCACATTTGAGGTATTTAATCAGAATATGCTGTTTTCATGACCCATGCCTCAAGATAGTGTCTGATTCAGAATATGAGTGTGCGTGTAAGTCCCAAGTGACAAAGTTCCTTTCCCCTGTCCTGTTTGTTTTTGACAGCATTTTGCAGTATTCTGTGACCTCCACAATGTGCATTACAGAAGTAAACTTAAAAATAGTTCTTAGAATCACAAACAAAATAGTATTTGTGTGTGTGTGTGTGTGTTTGTGTGTAACCAATTTTGTATATGAGTAATGCACTGCAAATGGATTATTGGAAAAACATTTAGACCAAATAGATTTTGAGCAGGAGGATAAACTTGTTATTTTATAAGGTATCAAAACAAATATGAATACATAACTGACACTCAATTGAACATAAAAACAGTTTTTACAATGCTTTTTTCACTTCTTAAATGCCTGCCACTCTGAAAACTTTATCTATCATTTTTACTTATAGCCACCCAAGGGTCAATTCATTTTCACACTGTGCAAGATCATGGCTTTTATTGACGGCCAATTAACTAACTTGGAAAGGGGAGGGTACCGATGAATTGTTGACAAATCTGTTTTACAGAATGTCTGGTTCCTACCCTACATGAGGCCCATTCCCACAGGCCAGTATCCTTCCCCAAATCTGCTCTGCACCCCTTTGGGAAAAGACTAGTCCAGATCAATTTTATAAATGTGTAGAGGTATGTTGAGCATGCAGTTATGGCCCTCCAGAATGACATTTGGGCGTGTGATGTCTCTTGTTCATCAGTACTTGAAACCCGAAACAAGATACTTTCTAATACTTTCTAGCAAATTTTTAAAATTTATTTTATATTGCCCCTGAAGGTAACTTTTTCAAAGAACAGATTGGCCGAAAGACCTGCTTCCAGTAAAACCTCTGTGATTTAATATTTTCAGTTAAGGACAATATGAGATTTGTTCTGTGAGATGGCCTCTCTTTTATGTGGTGCAGGGCAGGGTATTTTCTGCACTCCATGTCTCCATACATTACTAGCCTGACCTTTCCTTTCCACTGCTTAAAAATAAATTATAGATGAATGCACCTTCAACTGTACAGTTTCTCTTTGGAGAATGTGGAAAAGGTATCTGACAATGACATTTCCATTGCCTTCAGAAGTTCATTAGAGGGATGTTGCCCATAGGACTCTGGGTGTTTTTTAAATGCTATTCTCTGCACATTTCAAGGATGCAGGGGAGCTTGATAAAACCCAGAGATCATTAATAATATATGACCATTAATGTCTTGCTGTAAGCTACTCCTTAGTCTACCTTTCTTACCAAGCCACTCCTCAGTATGCCTTCCCAGTAAAAAAACAGCACTGTCAGGTCAAAGTCCCTAGGCTTTTGCAGTTTTATAAGGTGGCCAATCTTCTAATCCCAGAAAAGATTTCTACACTGTGAAGCATGCATCGTTTGATAACACGAGCCAATCATTTTCTGGGGTGAATCTCTGACTCCAACTGGAGCACATCCTACACAAAATTGTAATTCATGAAGAAGTAAATGACCATTAGCTTAATAACAAAATGCTTCCTTTGACATTGGGTAGACTTAGTGTCTCACATCAGTGTCCATCTGGCAAGGCTTGTGATACTATAAGTTTATGAGCCTGACCTGTGGAACTACTGGCCCAGCTTCCTCTGCTAGGGGATATATGTCCTGAGTCCCACACCATGGACTAATTTGAGGCGTTCTGGTAGCCTCTAAGCCACTTTCCAATACTAGGTTTTTCTAATTTTAAAGGTGCCGTGTCGTACAATTTTTTCAGCAATTTTATATTATTCCACAAACACGTTGATAAGGTTTTTTAACGCTAGAACCGCCAACGGGTAAAATTTACCCATTTCTGTTTTTCAAATGTATGTAACTCTGTTTCAGTAAAAAACTCATGTCTCCCAGTCCTTGACTTTTCCTAAAATTGAGTTATTAAGCACCTCCTAATGTAAGAAAGTTATAGATAAAAACAGAAAAAAGTTTGAGGCATTTATACCTATAAGCGCCAGTGGGTAAAATGTACCCACTATAGAAAGCATTTATTTTTGGCGTATAACCCATTCCCATTGCACAGTCGGAGGAGTGGAAGAGAATGACGTGCATGGTGAAAGCACAGTGCAAACAGAACAAAATGTTCACCAAGTGCCTGAAATGCCAGAAAGCAGTATGTGGAAAGTGTATTGTAGGATATTTAGCCTAATTTGCTTGATGCCTATGTTTTGCCCATGTTCGGCTATTTCATTCAGTTTGCTAGCCTACGTGAACGTTGTATCGATAGTGTTATATTATTGTTGCGATCGATGGTGTTTATGAATAAAGACAACTTTGTTGAATGGATTAACTCGTATTTCTTTGTGATTTTCGTTTATTCACACACAACTTTGTTCATATGCACGTTTTAATGCTTGATTAGGTCAAAATGTTTGAGTATAATATCAATGCATCTAATGTTGCAAGATGAAATCATTCGTTAACGCGGTTGTTTGTTTTGTCATTTAAATATAGTTATTTCGTGATTTTAGACATACCCTTGTGAAACAAATGCGCTATTACAGTGATAGAATAGATTTTTTTGCAATATCAATACAAAATAGATGTTTGGGTAAATTTTACCCGTTGGTGGTTTTAGGTATACAACGAATCCTGGCGGTTTTAGTGTTAAGGAGAGAAAAAAATGCAATTTATTATTCAAAAATATACATTCAGGGAGTTTCTTACCCTTTGAGCTGAACAGGTCATTGGATGGGTGTTACTGGGTTTTTTTGACACTAGTGCCCCATCTCCTGCCTACACTCCCACTCTGGAAAGTTATGATACAAGTTATGATATCAGTTGAAATCAACAAAACATTGATAATAGTAAAGTAAACAACGCATTACAGCAGTCTAATCAGGACAATATAAAATACATCTAAAGATAAAGAAGACCTTTACAGAACACATACAGTATAATAAATAAAAGACCTGGCAAAAGATTTTTGGAAGCAAATTGGTTTTTTCCTTTTTTATAAATATAAGGTCAAACAGGAAAGTCAGATAAGTAAGAAAAGATGGGGATGGAATTCTTCTTTGTAACACAGGACACTACAGACAATTATTTCAGGGAAAGTTTCACCAGCTGATATGTACGGCAGTAGAGATGAATACTTGGATATTATATGACCCTCAAATAAAGACATACTGGAACAACTAGAAACTTGAGATTAATACACTTTTAACACCTAGTTAAAAATAATCAGTTTTTATTTTTTAAATAATTGATTGTGATACTCTATTATGATTTATACTATACATGAGATCTAGGCAGTATGATGTTATACAAAAAAATCAGATCACACTCAAGCACAGTGATATATTCAGTGTACATATATGCTGTAGGCAAACTGACAAGCCAAAGATGGACGGAATGGCAAATTATAATAATTGAAATGTTCCGTATTCTTATACAATGCATTCCATTTTCACAAGGGCCAGCCATTTTAAATAAGCAGTCCATCATGGCTTACGTGCTCGTGGTTTTTTTTCTGCATTTTCAATTATGTGAACTTTCTGAAAGAGTATTTGGCGGTGTAGAAGGTTTAGCTGCTGCGATGATGATGGTTTCATTAAAATCCCATTTTAACCCCGTATTTGTGCCAATATATAATGGCTAAGCAGATTGTCGGGCTACATAATTGTGCACTTTATATGGATGTTGTTAAGTTCTGTCTTACTGTTTTTGCTTGTGGCCCTAAATTAACTAATAAACTGCAGAGCTTTCTTGCTCAGTGGAGCCAATTATTTCAGTTATATTTGGTACCTGACTGAGGTCAGGTTTAGAAGATGACTAGAGCAGGAGGCTTTGGTAAGGGGCACGTATGACTTGTGTGTTTTATACAACTTCTCACAGGAAGTCGCGTTATCAGTCTAAACTTCATTTGAAAAGCACAAGATACATTGTGCGTCTTGTATCAATACATTTTGAAGCAAAATATAAATGGCTGATACTGGAGGCTTCATTTCTGGCTTCTTCGTCATGGACAGTTTCTTACTTAGTACCATATATTATATTCCAATTGCAGTGTAGGTAAAATGGAAAGATATATGTGTTAGTGTAAGAAAATTCCGCATTAATAATATATGGAAACGATGCATTATTCTGCGCACACACAAGCGCCGACAGAAATTGGATGTGCCGGTGTTTAATAAAATTTGTCTGAAGGTGAAGGAAAATGCGCGTGTACTAGTACACCTGATGTGAATATAAAGCACAGTTGGGCGTGTTGTGCGCTGTATGCCGCTCATTTCATGTTTACACTTGCCTTACAGTTGATACTCTGGAAATGTCTGTTCCACCCAAAATAAACAATTCTCACAGCTCCTGTGTAGCATTTGTAATGGGGAAATGGTATGGTATTTGGTATATGGGGATATTCTGTCCCGAAAGTCATTTTAAAGACTAAACAAGCACAATTCAGTATAGAAGTACGGTAAGCAAAGACAGGAGAGTACCTGTGATTTGCTAGTTTCCTATTTGTGAAGCATTGACTGTTGTATATGCTACCCCGAGGGAATTATGAAATAATAAAACACAGGCCTTTGTAAATGTAAAGAAAGCCTTTTTTGCTCCACACAGCAGATTATGGTATGTTTCAGTATCACTGAACAATTTTTTTCAAAGCATTCACCTAAATTTAATTACATTACTTTTGAGCTGTTTGCTTAATCAAGGTCCCAGTGGACTCACTTTGCTGACCATGTGCATATGTACATTTAACTTAAGCAACAGTTTTAATGATGGGCTTAATGAGAGCAATAAACAGACCCCCCCGACCCCCCTCTCCCTCTATCCCCGGGGATACAAGCCTATACCCTTTTGGCTAAGGCCATTTCCAGACCAGTCAGTGTTACTCACATCAGGGGTTCTCATTCCTGGGTTTTTGTGCTCTGGTTTTCAGTCCAACCTAAATTGAACCACCCAGAATAGTAATAAGCTGTTATTTGTTCTTAATTAGGTGCTGTTAATGTCTACTGAGGCGTAATTCAACCTCTAAAGGCCACATTATGTCAGAAATAGTTGTGTACGCTATTACAAATAAATGTCCCATATTTGCATCCTTGACTTTTAATTAGTCAAATTAACGAATTCCGTAATTATCTTTAATGTGCTATATAGCTAATGATTCCTTTATAAAGAAGTTACATTTTTAGTTGATGAAATTATAGACTGTCAGCGGGGCCCCAACTGGTGAATGTGTGCACGGCTGGTCACTGATACTCAACCCTTTGTGGAAAATTAAGAGCTTGAAGGCAGAGCAAACAGAAATGAGTCAAACTTACATTGTGTTAAGTTTGAGGAAAATATCATGGAAGAACTTAGATGTGAGTGTTTTGAAAAACTGTCTTTGATCAAGGGATTGACTGTAACAAATGGAGCATACACAGGAAGACCCCAGGACCAAGTTCTCAAACCCCTGGCTTTCATGACAGCCACAGTGAGCGCACTAGATATAATTTTTCTTGAAACTCTTGGACTGTGGACAGATTCATTTAAACTGTCATCCCATCTGTCAATGGTGAATTAGCTGTGACAGCAAGCCCGCAGACCCCAAAGATCTTGATCTGCCATCTGTCTTTTAGCTTCTCTCTGCTTCGAAAATTGCAAAGAACTACCCCCTGATTCCAACTTCTACTCACTATGAGACTTGACAGGATGTAAAATGCTGTGTTTTCCTTTCATTTTGACTGAGAATGTACTCCATCCCTACAAGGGAATTTGTGTGTGTGTGTGTGTGTGTGTAACGACTAACATCTGTATTGTACAAAGCAGACAGCTAGGGTAGAAAGTATTGCACACATTCGCATACTTTGCCAGTGGCAACGTTCATCATCTCTAAGGAAATCATAAATTGCTGAGCTTCAACAAATTGCGTTTGATGAGATGATTGTCATGCCCAATAAAAGAAGCCTAATGAGGTGGTTTGTTTTTGTCACCATTGCTCTCTAATATGTACCTGTCAGAGTGTGTGAAGTCTTTGGAGAAGGACGCCCACGCCGAAAGCCTTTGCACAGTGTAATGTCAATAAGATAATATAAAGGTACTAGCTCTCTTTAGCGCACGCTGCACAGTTTGCTACTGTTCTACAATGGTGAGCTGCCATTGAAAGAAGCAAGGATTGGATTTGAAAAACAAAAAACAGTGATTAATAACTACTCCTTAACAGACCTGGGCCAATTAGCACTACATATGTGTTTGCATTTACTATTATTTCAATTACCTCCTCCAAATATTATTTTTTTTAAATGGCAAATTGTCAGTTACGAATTGAATGCGTTTATACTTTAGGAAAGTATTGTCCAGTAATTGCAAATACTTATAAAATATGTATTTTTAATAGTATTTGAAAATGAGTATTTTCAATTGTTTGGATTTTAATTAATGGATTGTATTTAGAAATTCAACCTCATTATATATCAGAACAGGCTGCCGAATGCCTTCATCCTTCCAGAGACCAATCTGTAAGTCAAAAGTTGCATATTATTGACACACTGATTCATCCTAGAAGGTTGTTAACCAAACGTCCATATTTAGAATTTGGGGTGGAGCTATTCAATCAGTTAATTTACCTAACCTACTCTTGTTTAGTAATCTCAGCTAGGCTATATAAGGAACCTGTGCTACTTGATTTGTGTAGTATGTTGAGATACTGTTTGTGCACTGAGCTGTTCTGAGCCCTTTTTCTCTGAGAATCTATCCTGGCTACCGACCCCTGTTTGTCTGAGATACTATCCTGGCTTCTGACCTCTGCATGTAAAATAGGGTCTGTGAGATCCAAGGTTGTACATCATTTTATCATGTCGGAAAATATTGAGGGAAACTTCAAAGCTACGTGCAAATACTGCAATAAAGAACATACCATTCTCAAGGGGAGCTCAAGTTAAGTGAAATATTAATTTCTATATTGGATATGATACAAAATGATTTACCATGAGAAAAAAAAAAAATCCTTAAGTATACTTATTTTGACAACAGAGTGGATTTGTCCACAATATTGTTATTATGCCACGACTGACACCTTTTGCCAGCGTATCCACCAATATTTCTGATGCCCTGACATTACACTGAAATATGGTCACCTGCAGATTACCTCAGTGAGAATAGCAAAAACCTTCAGTGAGCAAAAATCACCTACTAAATTTCTACCAAATCTTTGAGGGTATGTCCATGATCCACAACAACTGTACAATCATACTGGAAAGATAAACTGCTTGTCTGCTTATAATGAGCTTTTAGAAGAGTGTGTAGGCCTACTTCCTTGAAACATTTCTAGGAAATGACAGCATTCTACATGGAACAAGCTCTACACTGGAGCCAAGTACAGAGTAGAATGCAATCATTGTCCCCTCCTGCGTCATAGGAAACATAATTTCCCAGGAAACAATACTTATTGAGGTAATCTAGAATTCTCACAGAGGCTGTCTAAATATTGAACTTAAAAGCGTATTTTAAAGCAGAAAAATGTTTTAACCTTCCAGTAAGATTGCTAAATTGTGGATCAGACTGTACCTTCGAAGATGATACCCCATTTTAAATTTGGTTGGTTATTTGTTTTTCATACTCTCACAGACGTACTCTGTGGGCGACCGTATTTCAGTAATAAAATGTAAGAAATGTGTTTGCTTTGTTGATTAAGTTCTCTTCTACCCTGTTATGATAAAAGGGACCCCAAAATAACACCACATATGCATACTTTTTCACATTCACACTCTTATCCAGTTCTATACAAAATCCCCAAATTTGCAGTAAAGATGTGTAAACGGTTGGCAAATTCATTAGACCATCTACTGTAACATTTGACTCTGTATTTTGGTTCATTGCAGCATCCTTAAAGTAAATAAAATTTTGTAGGTGCTGCCCTTTCATATCATTCATACTTATTTACTAAGGATTCACCACCCAGCATAACTACTTTTAGAGTTGACTCCTACTACATGTAACAGAACATATGACAAAACATAAATGTTCATCTTGTTTTTGAGTGTTCGTCAGGTTTAAGGTATTTTAGACATCTACACACGCTGTGGAAAATGGTTTTAAAAAATGGCTTTACAAAATACTGACACCAGTTATCTCAAGGATGCATTTTTTTTTTTTGTATAAGAGAATTTGAGATCATCATACTTAGTCAGTACCTGTATTATAGAAAAGTGTATGCAGTGTGGGGTTAAATTGATGTAAATGTTGTATTGTTTATGACTGGGACTTGTCTTTTCTGAGAGCACACCCTTCCCAATAGAAAGGCCCCATTTTTTACTTCCTATTAGTGGCTTGTCCAGCAATTCAGCACCAACAGCAACCTAATTTCATAAAGATCATGAAACCATATGTTGCGAAACTGATTTCGTGAACTAAAGCTTGCAACTAAAGCAATTCCAACATTTTTACTTCTAAAATATTGCGATTTTGTTATATAAGCTAAGGAAAAAACATATCAAGGCATATTAGGCCTACAGGCACACTGAGAATAACACTAAAATGTTTAAAACAAGACCAAACAAAAAATGGAAAAGGTAATTAAAGAAATACTAAGTGCGATATTTTTAAATAAGTAATTTCTTCCATCACAACAAATTCAGTAGGCTACACTTCTCTTTTCCCCTGCTTCCGCTATTTGGAGTGCTTTTTCACACACCCTCTCCTCTTACTCATCAAATTCGGAGAACGCACAGCTTTGGTGGTTTGTTTACTGTAAGTACGGACCACACATGAATCGTTTGCCGTTCATGAAGTCGTTTTTAGCCTTATTTTGACTGCATTTGCTGACCTGACACAACATTTTCAGAGTTTATTCAAAGTCTTGATTTCAGTGAAAAACTGAACATATGTCTGAGGTGTTATCTCTACAGAGTTATAAACCCCACCCTAAAGTCTAAAGCCAACTTCATAACACGATTGCAATGAATGAATTTTGAGTGATTATATGTGAGAAATTTGTTTTGATAGCGCTAGATTGAGATCTGTATCAAAGCGACTCATTCAGTTGCGACTAGGAGAGAGTGACATATTCGCACCTGGGTACCAACACCTGCTGCCTATTGTCTGGCGGGGGTTTTGTAAAGAAAATGGCATAAACTGCCTAAAAAAGTTGAGTAGAAAAATGGTATTTGAAGCCCAAATATTTAGGGAATAAATGAAACGAGGAGGGTACTGCATTTACAGGGTTGGTCTAATTTTAAAGTCAAAATGCCTCTGGCCTTTCTAGTGTTAAGATGGTCTGTGATAGTTTGGATCTATGCTATTTGGTGCCGACCTGTAGGACCTTGTCTGGTTACATTGTCAAGCTCCAAAAGCCAAAAATGAAGGAGAAACTTCTTGGGTTGTCTCTTCTTGGGTTGACATCTTCTCTCTGTTACACTCGATCCCTGGTCCAGCAAACAGATAAAATTCTACCTTGGAATGACTGGGCAGTTTCTAGTGGACTGGACCCTTCACAGTGTTATGCTGACTTGCAAAAGATTTGACATACCAATGCATGTGATGAGTTCTTGACTTGGACCACTACACAGTTTCAACAAAGGTAAACATGGTAACAGACGATGAAAGTAACAGCCTTTGTTCAGTTTTAAGATTAGGCATACGCCTCTAAAGAGGATAACAGTGATACAGAGGAGGAAAATCTGGATCCTGTAATTTTAACTGGATGACATTTACATTCCTCAACATGAGAGATTCTTTCTCATATACTGCAGCTTACCATTAAAAGATGGCCTGAAGTCTGATCAACCATCAACAAGGCATTCTCCAGAGTCTGAACCACTGTCTCTCCCTATCACAATTTGTTTTTGGCCCAGGATCTCTTTGAGGGGGAAAATTGTCTACAACCAGCCAGTGCCACAGAGTGGAACTCTCAGCTGAAAATGATCAGGTCAGTCATCAGTGCAAATGACGAAAAACTGGACCTACTGCCTGTCCCCAAACCGTCCCAGCTTGAAAACTACATTCTGAGTGATGCTGTAGACATCCTTAACCTCTTTCGGATTGCCACACTTGTGCACAGGGTTCAAATGTACTGTTTGTCAGCCATATGATTTATTGCGTTAGCGGGATTTTGAACCCCCTTAGCCAGTGCCCTACAAAGTACAATGGTAAGCTGGTGAAAAGCCTGAAGAAAGCAATTGAGAACAACTAGCATGTTACCGGGAGAAAAATGGCCTTTGTGCTGTAACCACACTTCAAGCTGGCATGGAATAATGCAACTGAGAGGACTGCCCTCAGAGCATAAATCAACAGCATTGCTGAAAGGTTCACCAGCAATGAGGAAGAAAGCAGCCAGCGTCTCCTCCAATGGGCCTGCCAGAAGCCCTCTAGATAAACATTTTGGCTAGGCTATATGCATCGACCTATGAGACGCAACAGATTCTCCAACCATCCACAAACAGTTTGAGGAGTACCTCTCTGTACCTCATCTTCCAACATCTGCTGACCCACTGCTGTTCTGAAAGACAAATGGAACCCAGTATCCAACCCTCAATAGAATTGTTGCTAAATACATGCATGTGCCAACATCCCCTGCTGCCGTAGAGCACATATTCAACATTTCCAGTCCAGACCGCTGTTCACTGTCAGATGAAATGTTCGAAATGGTCTTGTTTTTAAAATATAATCAAGCAACTTTTCCACTGCAGTGATGAGTTTATGTATCAATGCAAATGACTGTCTGAATATTCTTATTTAAAACATATTGTTCTTTCTAACTTGAAAACCTAAGCATTTTGCTCATTTTAGCATGCCTTAGCAGTGTCATCCATTTTTGAACCAACCCTCTGTAAGGAACTGCAGTCTCTTGGTGGTGCCAAAGAAATATTCGATCTTAAAATTAATCTTAAAATTAGATTTATTTCCCACATATTGTGCAGTGTTCTGTATAAGACATTGAAAAATCACCTGGCTCTATGTGGTTGTCATTGCCTGAAATTCACAACTGGTCTGAGGGACTTTGTGGGTATAGTATGTGTATTGGGTTCAGTGATGGGATAATCATGCAAACATTATTTAAATTCTTATGTAACTTATGTAGATGAAATGGTGACAAAGCAATGCATAGTTCTGTTAAGTAAAGTTGAACTAATTTAGCCTTACTGTAATAAAGCGGGTGAAAAGGGTATCTTTAATGCTCTTGTGCTAAGTTTAGGTTAATGTGTACAGAGCTTAAATTTCCAAATACATCTCATAAATGTAAATAGAAATAATTGAAAACAGCTTTTCAAATACAACAAAAATACACACTTGTATTTTCAAATAAATAAAAAAATTACAGAAAATGTGTAATTAACCCAGATATGCTCCTGAGAAACATTTCTATGATTGTGTTAGATATCTTAGATGTGTTTTGTTATATACAAATAAATAAACATTCACAGATTCACAGACCTGTGCATTACAATGTTTATCTGTTAAAATGTGAAGTACATTGTCAATGAGCATAAGAAGTAGCAGGTGATCATTCCGGTTTTGAAAATGCTGCCATTTCTACAACTTTTGTTCTGAATAAACTGGGAATTAATATGTTGCATAGTTCTTGGTAACACTTTAGAACAAGGTCACATGAATTGCCATTACCTAATGTAGTTGTTTTGCCAATTCATATAGGAATTAAAAACAGTTAATGTATGTGTTAATGGTTAACTAATTATATGCTTGTCCTCACAAATGTATAAATAATCATGTCAGTAATACATTAGTTAATGTATTTGTTAACTGCTAACTACATTTAATGCTTAATTAATGTATTTGTACACCAATAATTCATGTTGACAACTACAGTTGTTAAGCCAATCTATGTGACCTTGTTGTAAAGTGTTTAAAAATGTTTTTTTTTTTTAAGAACCGGCATCCCTATTGGGACTTAAAGACAACACCCATCTTACATTCTAAGAGATTCTGAATTAGGACAGATTTCTCAGGAACTTATTTTTGCATAACTCTGGTCAAGTCAGTTGCTGTTGAACATTATAATATGAAACTGTCTTTTGTAGATAAAAGGCCTTTCATGGATAAAGCCCCTGATGTGGAGTTAACTACTTTGCAAAAGTGTATTCATAAGCAGCATACAGCTGAGGTATCTGGCAATGTATATATAAATTCTTTTTCAGCCAAGAAGCAGTGAAGGGTATAAAAGAGGCAGCAGGTGCAGGTTTGGATATTACATGACCACATAATATCTGTCTGAGTGGAAAAAGAGCTTATTTTGGGCAAAACAACCTCTGTTTAACATTCCTGCTACAGTTGGTCATGCTTTGAAAGCTATGAGTAAAATGAGTTTGCCCCATTTTCAGAATGTCTAAAACTACTAGGGCTGAATCAAATATGTATTTGAAGTGATTTAATGCTTTATATGCTGCAAAATATTCAGAAGCACTGCAAATTCCTCAGAAAAAGAAAAAAAAATGCATCTGAAACTAACAAACTCATATAACCATTTGCCATCGTAATATCTGGTTAATGTTTTGTTTTAATTGCCTGTAATCTGTTGAAATGTACTGGTGTCTGAATCTGGAATTTGAAATATTTTAAGTTATTATTTTAACATAGTTACAGACAGCAAAGATTTATTTTTTATTGGATTTTCTCAATATAACATTAAATATGTATTACATTATAAGGATAATAAACATGAAGCATGAAAGTGTACGAAACCCAAAAATTTGAATCAAAACGTCAGCTAAATCATTTTAGCATACTTCTATTACAATAATTTTATTCATGTAGCCATGGGTATAAAACAATTATACTTACTGTTTATTTTACTGATTGGTGCTTTATTATCAGGGGTGTTTTCATAATCGGCCATTACTTTATTAATCATCGAAGTTGGTGTGTTACAGGTCATATGATGATAAAAATGAGCTTCTAAGTAGAGGCATCATTTCATAAATATGCACACACAGTGCCCATTTTTGCTCATTAACGCAAATGGCCTGCTCCTTTAAACAATTAATCATGTGGCTGCAACTCAACATATAAAGCGTACAGACATGGTGCAGAGGTCTAATGGCTGTTCAACCAAGCATTAGAATGGGCAAGATGCATGATCTAAGCGACTTTGACCAGGTGCCAGACGTGGTGGTTCCAGAATCTCAGAATCAGCTGCCCTCCCAGGATTTTGATACATTACAGTCTCTGGAGTTTACAGGGAACGGCTCGATAAACAAAAAACAACAAACAAGCAGCGGAGCTGTGGGCGAAGACACCTTGTTAATGAGAGAGGTCAGGGCAGAATGGGCAAACATGTTCAAGCTAATGGAAGGGCCACAAATGCTCAAATAACAGCGGTTTACAACAGTGGTGTGTAAAAGGGCATCTTTGAACCAACAATGCGTGAAACCTCGAAGCTTCTGGGCTACTGCAGCAGAAGACCTGACCGGGTTACAATCCTGTCCGCTAAAAACAGGAATATGAGGCTACATCGGTCACGTGATCACCAAAACTGGACAATTAAAGATTTTACATCACCTGGCCTGACCAATTTCTATTCCTGCTGCAACACGCAGAGGCTAGGGTCAGAATGAGATGTAAGCAGCATGAATTCTTGGATCTATCCTGCCTTGTATCAACGATGCAGGCTGGTGGTGGTGGTGTAATCATGTGGGGAATATTTTCTTGGCACACATCGGGTCCCTTAATACCAATTGAGCATCATTTGAAATCCACAGCATATCTAAACATTATTGCTGACCATGTGTATCCCTTTATGGCCATAGTCTACCATTTTTCAAATGGATACTTCCAGCAGCATAATGCGCCATAATGTGGGAAAGATGTATAAGAACGGCTTTAATTCCTGCGCAGTTAACCCAACGTGGATGTAAATACCATAAATTTAAAGTAGACAGTCTGCCCTTTAACCTCACGTTAATTGTATTCAAATCCCTTCTCCGTGCGGATATTCCATAAGGGCAAGAATGGCTAGTTTACCCGCGCCTGGGGCAGACGTTTGCAGTCGCAGCTTAAATGGTTCACTGCAACCTGGGATGTAGATTGTAGGACTGCATTTGTTAAGGTTTGACAGCCTTATCTCTACACAAGGCATCTCTTTAATTAATGTGACAACTGCCGTGTTTGCCATGTTGGTGCTCTTGAAATCCGGGGTCCACTATGAGAAGTTCTTTTTCTCATATATTGGCACCAATGTGGGAATGTGGGGAAGCAAATTAATAGTGAAGCAGCTGAGGTCACTTTGCTTTCTCTTCTGCCAGTATGCGCATTAGCAAATTGGCAACAGGGCCGAGTGTATTATTAGATTGTCTAAATGAATGCTTATTTAGATTTTCACTCTGTTAGAGACCTGCTAATCTGAACCAATAATATTAGTCCCCCTTATTCTTTATGGTATCAGCCCTTGGGTCCCGTTAAAGGACCAAATTGATGATAACATAAATGTGCTATATCGTTTATTTTGCTCCGTGTCAATATGTGCAAGTATGTGTTTTCCCATGATTTTACATGAATATAAACATATGCCAAACTCATAAAATTGTGCAATAAATACAAACTTTAAATACATAAAGTTAATTGCGCCGGGTTAACAAAAACCATTTAAACTCAATAAGGATTTGTGTATGTTTAAGGAATATTTTGCTATGGATCAGTAGAATTGTTTGAACCTTTACATACAAAATGCTGTTGTGTTGGCTGTTGGCATACCTTCTGGCTATCGTTGACTTTATCCTGTTGCTATGTTGGAATACTAATTTTTGGTGGTGAAGGAATATTTTCATGAACTCCCAGATAAGCGCTATTGTCCAGTTTGTCATGCTTGGGGATGAGACTGGAGGGAGATGCAGGGAGTTGCAGATGAGACTGCTGGGAGGGGGTGCTTGTTAAATGGACAGACTGCACGTGGCACTTAGAAACTTGGTATTTTGCATAGTTGTCAGGTATCATCTTCTAATAAAGCTAAAACACAGAACTTGTTGTTTCCACTCATGGAATGTCTCAGTTGAGCAATGTAAAGATGCTGGTGTCCTGGCCACTAGGGGGCTTGTGTGAATGTTCCAAACAGTTGATCTTGGTTAGCCAAAGGTTTGGCCTATGTCTCTGACAGTTTTTTCTTCTTTCTTGGCCTCATAATGGCTTTCTTGGCTATTCCCACAACTCTGGTTCTCTGTTGACAAGTAACAGACTCCAATGGCAATAAAAAGGCTAGAATCAAAATTACATACTGAAAGGTCTCGTAAACCTGCACTAAGGATAGCAATTGAACACACCTGACTAATCAGATACACCTGTGATGCTATTTGCCCCAAATGTCATGATGCCTGAAATGGGGGGGGGGGGGGGGGACTATTTATAAAAAGTGCTGTATTTTTTACATGGTGAAGTCAAAATAAATATTCCTTTTGATAAAAGCAGAGAATGTGGAGTACAGAGCAAAACCCATTATATTTTAATCAATAAAAATTTACATGTGGTCTCTAATCTTGGTTATTCACATTTAAATATTGTGTTTTGATCAATATATATGTATTTGATTTATATTTTTAAATGTCATCTTTTAAAATTCATATTTGTCATTTAAATGTAACAATATAATACGTTTAATGGTCTTAGTATTTCAAGTGTTAATTGATTTATCTTGTTCTTTTTTTCCGTTTTTAATGAATTCATTCATCGTTGTCTTTTATAAAAATACGGAATTAAACCAAATATTGGCGGCTGCTTACCACTTGGCACCCAAACTTATCACAGCCAAACCCACATA
Source organism: Anguilla anguilla (assembly GCF_013347855.1). Classification (NCBI taxonomy): domain Eukaryota; kingdom Metazoa; phylum Chordata; class Actinopteri; order Anguilliformes; family Anguillidae; genus Anguilla; species Anguilla anguilla. Next base: position 23,573,740 of record NC_049206.1, on the reverse strand, counting down.
TTTCCCAGTTCCGCCACGTTCTTGACTATCTGTTTGCGATGTGGAATACTCATGAAGTTATTCGATCTGAAGGGTTCATAGACTTCATTTTGGTGAGCATTTAGATGCCAGCAGCTTAAAGCTTACTGCAAATGCCTTCCTGTAATTAGATTAGAGCGCACACTTATTCTCGCAAGTGTTTGTTTTCACTGTTTCCAACTCCACACTTAACTTTTAATGTGCCTTAAACAGGTTATTTGAACGGTACTCCATCTTCTTATTTTCGCCTGTCATCAAAGAGTAGATTGATGCTTTAAACAAAACATTAAGTATTATTTTTTTATGACTACCTGATATTGTTCCAGTAAAGTGGCTTTTATGTTGAATCTCTGAATATGTCTCATGTAACAGCTGGATCTCCATACTAATATTATGCATGGCATAAACAAAATTGACTTCATGCATTAGTGACTCAGTTTATTGCATAAATGGATTAAATGCACAAGTGCTGTAGTTCAGTTTGTTGGAGTGTGCAATTATTTTCTGCCCGTCGTACAGCTTTTTATGGAGATTTTCAGAGCTTTTTGGGGACACTGATCTGTTAGGTCAGGAAGTGTATATTTTGAATGGTTTTCACTTCTTTAGGACACATTATATTGCAGATTATGAATTTTATTACTCTATGTATTGTAGTAATGCATAGCTAAAAGTAGGGAGTGCTGTTCTATGTTCAGGTTTCCTCTGTCCCTGCTGAGCTTAGACATTATGAGCTTAAAGATTATAACTACTCTTTACTCTCAGTGATACTAGTTTAGATACAGACATTGTGAAAAAATTATTTGAAAAAACTTCAACCCTTTGGACAGCAAAATAATTTGAAATAATCTGAAACGAAACGTCAGAACAAGTTCAAAAGTTATTCTTTCATATGATGTTTTAGCAAGTGTTACATCCCCTGCCTCTGCTGGTCTGGGTAGTGCAGGTGGAGGTAGTTGCCTGATTGCCTAGTTGCTTGATTGCCTCCACCTGCTTGTGAGCCAACATAAGCCCAGCAGTATGAGGCAGGGGAGATGTTTTTTGGGGTTTCTTTTGTGTCGTTTGTGTTTAGTAGGTTTTTGTGAAGATCCTTTTAGATCGTTTTGTGAACTTTGTGGGTTTTCTTTTGTTTTAGTTTGTTATTTATACAAATAAATGTCTGGGTTTTGTTCTTACATCAGTTTTACAGCAAGTAACAAATTTTAGTGAACTACAGGCATGTTTTAAAATTGTTCTGGGGCCTAAATCATTTAATTTTTTTGGAATACCTGTTTGTCTGGGTATGCCTTTTGTGATAACAAAAGAGGAAGTATCAGATTAATAATCTCAGATTGTAATAATAGCACTACTATGCAGTTTTCTGTAACTAACAGTGAATTCAGGAAGTCTGTTTTTTATTTGTCTTTCAGGGTTTCTGAGCACTGGTGACCAAGCAGCTAAAGGAAACTATGGACTTCTGGACCTCATCCAGGCGCTGCGCTGGACGAGTGAAAACATTGCTTTCTTTGGTGGTGACCCGCTACGCATCACTGTTTTCGGGTCCGGGGCCGGCGCCTCCTGTGTAAACCTCTTGACCCTGTCCCATTATTCTGAAGGTAACCGTTGGAGCAATTCAACCAAAGGTACAATGCATGTCACACCTTTTGCCAGTTATTGTGTCTGCATGCCAATGACTTTAGAAGATGATATGATGCTTATTTTGACCTTTTCTTCACTGTTTGCATGCTCACACATTAGTGGTCATTTTTAAGATCTTTCTATAATAATAATAATAATACTGTAATACTAACTACTACTGCTAACAATAATAATAATAATTAATTTGTATAGTACCTTTCTCGTACCCAAGGTTTCTTTACAGACCATAATAATACTCATTTACATATATGCAAAGATCATTTTCTAGACTTGCTTTTCTGTAGACTTATGGTCATTATATCTGTTAAACACCCAGGGACTTTTTTCTCCTCATCCTTGTAGCAATGTCAAGCCATTAACCAAAGGGATTAGAAAACGTACGGATTTCTTTGAAAAGTGTATCTGAGCTGCCAGAAGTTTAAAGTGGCAGTAGGTCAACTGAGAACAGTTGAGAGGTAGGATTGGTGGGATGATTAAGCGGCCATATGTTCAGAGGCAATTATTTGCAAATTTGACAAAAATCACCTTCCTTTGGGAGGGGTTGCAAAAAAATGTAATGGCTATAATGGGTCAGGTTTAGTTCAGTTTAACTAGTTTAACATCTCATCCCAAGGACAGCATCTGTAGAGCACAGGTCTCCCTTCACTGTGCTAGGCCAAGGGTGTAATTTACAGGGGGGGCAGGGGGGTTCCAAGCCCCAAATTTTACAAAGCAAGCCAAATGCTCTCTAATAATATAGCATGATGATGAGAAGAATGATGTCATATAATAAAGATGGGGATTTTCATGATTTAATTGGGCTATACTAGTAAGGCTGGGTGTTTGTCATGAAAGTTGCAGGTGCCACAGTTCGTGACTTTCCCCCTTTTTTAGGGGTCCAAGCAGCGAAGCTGGTGGAACCCTATTGTATCTGTTAGGATTATTATTCTTATTTTTTTCCGCTAAAAGTGTCTGAGGCTCAGCAACCATAAGTCCTGGAGCAACCAAATTCGGCAGGTGGGTTCCTATGGCCCCCCACTACTCAGGCACTAAAAACCACGTACGTCGGCCAGATGGTGGCGCTATAACAAAGGGTTTTGCGTAAAAGGCCATAACTCCCACACCATAAGTCAGATCAACACAAAACTTCATCGACATATGCATCTGAACGTGCTCTACAACTTTGCCATTGGCCCCACTTTTGTCCGCCATATTGTTTGCCTGCCATTTAGACTTTTTAGTTGAGGCGTGGCAGTTTTCTCGGCAAAAATGTCTGAGGCTCAGCAACCATAAGTTGTAGACCAACCAAATTTGGTAGGTGGGTTCCTATGGCACCCCACTAACCAGGCACTAAAAATCACCTATGTCGGCCAGATGGTGGCGCTATAACAAAGGATCATAGTTTAAAAGGCCATAACTCCCACACCGTAGGTCAGATCAACACAAAACTTCATCGACTGATGCATCTGAATGTGCTCTACAACTTTCCTATTGGGAGCACCTATGTCCGCCATATGGTTTGCACACCATTTGGACTTTTTCATTAGGTGGGGTGCGGAAAATCTGGAGCTCCAAATCCAAACGATTACGACATCGAGTAAACTTCTTTACGGCAAGCGACAACCATGGCGACGCTAGTTTTTATCAGTTAAAGCACGGTCTGACACTGCCACCTAGCGTGCATGCTAAGATCGGCTACCCAAAGTTTCTTAGTAAAAGCTTTCTGAGAGGATGAATAATTACTTTTCTTTGGCATGGATCCATTTGAAGACAGTATCGGGTGAGTTCGTTAAGTCTTTAAATCTGTCATTATGGTGAGAAAAAGCGAAGCAATTTTATTGGTATGTTTTGAGTTTCTGTGCAAACGTGCGAAAACATGCTGGTATAATAAAACAATGACGGTAATACATATATAGTCCGCTTCGTTCCGTTGCTACCATAACATAACGACATACAGCTGCAGTTTCTCGCTGCATTTAATAATATTGAATATAAACAAAATACGCAATTTATGCTGTAAATCGTATCCTCAATTTAATCTCTTAATCGACTGTAAGCTCAGGGTTGTAACTAGGTAGTTGTTTCGTAGGTGACTTAACTCTTCTTAACTATTGCCGTAGGGTCTAGTTTATATCAGTGAGGGGACGGTCAGACGGGAAGCATTGGAAGACAGTGCCGGGTGAGTTCGTTTAATTTTTAAATCAGTCATTATGCTGAGAAATAGCTAAACCATTTTATTGATAGGTTCTGAGTTTCTGTGTAAACGCGCGAAAACACGCTGGTATAATGAAACAATGACGGTAGTCCAATACATATATAGTCCGCTTCGTTCCGTTGCTACCATAACATAACAACCTACAGCTGCAGTTTCTCGCTGCATTTACTAATATTGAATATAAACAAAAGACGCAATTCATGCTGTAAATCGTATCCTCAATTTAATCTCTAAATCGACTGTAAGCTTAGGGTTGTGGTATAATAAAACAATGACGGTAATACATATATAGTCCGCTTCGTTCCGTTGCTAACATAACGACATACAGCTGCAGTTTCTCGCTGCATTTACTAATATTGAATATAAACAAAAGACGCAATTCATGCTGTAAATCGTATCCTCAATTTAATCTCTAAATCGACTGTAAGCTTAGGGTTGTGGTATAATAAAACAATGACGGTAATACATAGATAGTCCGCTTCGTTCCGTTGCTACCATAACATAACGACCTACAGCTGCAGTTTCTCGCTGCAATTACTAATATTGAATGTAAACAAAAGACGCAATTTATGCTGTAGTCTGCCAGTGTCTAAATAAATAATACGGTCCATTTGAAGACAATATCGGGTGAGTTCGTTTAGTCTTTAAATCCGTCATTGTGCTGAGAGAAATCGTATTCTCAATTTAATCTCTACATTGACTGTAAGCTTAGGGTTGCAACTAGGTAGTTGTTCCGTAGGTGACTTAGTCTTAACTCGTCTTAACTATTGCCTGAATGTTTTCATAGACTGCGTTGTTGCTGTTCTTGTTTGTGTTAGCGTTAATCAGTTTTACCTACTGGGTCCAAGTTGAACTATGCGGTTGTTCCCTGCACTTGGAGCGGTATTTCTCTCTAGGGTTTTCGGCACACTTATTCCTGGTTATGGTTATACACTTTGTTGTACGTCGCTCTGGATAAGAGCGTCTGCCAAATGCCTGTAATGTAATGTAATGCAATATTCCGTAGCAACAAGATAAACCCGACATTAGCCCTAAAATATGCCAATACAGCAGTGAAAACGCTGCTCACTGAATAACGAAATAAACGAGACAATTTTGTTTTTTTCCCTTATACTATGTCATTCTAAAGTCAATATATGGGACTAAACATTTAATAAATACACAATCTTACCATCGGTTTTACGCGTAGAGATGTCCTTTTTGCGAATGAGAGGTCATATATTGTCTTGAACAATCCGTTGGCGAAATATACGCGCATTTTTGATCACTGGGTAGGCTACCTTCAAAAATAGCTGTGCGTAATACCACACCTGTTGCTTTGGCTTGATTGACAATTCATTTATTCAGTAGGTGAGATTATAAGCTTTCTAACGATGTATAAAATGTCTGATTTAGCTTTTGAAATAGCGTTTTATAGGTCAGCGTAACCGAAAATTTTCTCATCTGCCAATGTCTACATAAATAAAACGGTAGGCTTCTTTGCCCGCAGCACGCAATTCGCGAGTTGATATTCAGTCTTTCTTCCGTTTTTTCTCAATGTCGTATTTATTATTTGAAATGTGCATTCATGTGTTATTATTCTATCTGTCTCTGTGGCGCTCTGAAATGTGCATTCTCTGCTAAGCTGAGCAATGGATTGGAATATGTGTCTGACGTAGTATTGCACGGTATACCAAAACTTCAGCACTTTCTCGGTACTTAAAAACATTTCAAAAAAATTAAAAATAAACGGTTCGGTATTAGAATATTCCGACGTTCGGTAGTTTTGAGTTAAATGTAAAAGCCACAGAAAATTGTCTCCCGCATTACTGATTGAGAGGATGAAAAGTGTAATTTGTCAGAATCTTCGCTAGATGGCAGTAGCAACTAAGGTTGCCAAGTGAGGTGACTTGCGCTTGTGCACTCAGCTCCTTGATACAGCGCAAGCTTTGACTCAGTTCACTTCAGTAGCAATAGGTGTTCCAATTTGGAAATATTTTATTATAGATAGATGCTGTATTGTTATTAAAATATGCTGTTTTTAAATCTATTTAAAGGTGAAAGACCTGTTTTAAAGATTATTTAGTTTACAACTGTTCAATTTTTGAAATATATTTAACATGTTTTTCTATTGTTCAGTGTTGTAACACTATAGGCCTATGCATATTAATATGTTGAAGAGGCTTCAACTTAAAGGTTGTTAATAAACCATGAATTAGAAAATGAGGTCAACCCTTGTGGACATTACGTTTCTGATCTATTAAGGTAATTACAGTATCGTTAGGTACTGTATCGAATTAGCACCGTTTAAGTTTCAAGTATCATTTCAGTATTGAGTATCGTAATACTAAACCTGGTATCAGTATCAAAGTCAAAATTTCGGTATCGTGACAACACTAGTGTGACGCCTTTTTTAGTTGCGGCGCAGAAACACTGCAGCTGTGCATGCACACCGGACCATCTAAGTGTTATGACATGCCATCTAAGTGTTACGACATATTAAAGGCCTTGACGGGAAGCGGCCAGGACACATCCATGGCGACGTAACTAAGTCATCCGACAGCGTCTCTTAGCTCAAAATTGGCCGTAAGTCATCAATATATCATACGATCATCGTGATATTCAGTAGATATGTTGGGTGAAGGCGTATGATCATGAGGACAAAGCCATTTTAAAATCGCTCCATAGGGGGCGCGATGCTGCCACTGCTTGGACCCCTTCCAACGCCGCTTGCGGCTTTAATTTTTCTTTTTTTTTGCTATTTCTGTGATTTCCTGTTTCCTGGGCATGCCCCCAGACCGCCCTATAGGGGTTGCAGTTCTCAGGGTCTATGCATTTCAATCCCCCAATATTGAACCGAAAGCTACACCCTTCGTCGAGAGAGAATATTCATTCATACAAGTTGTGTAACCTGAGGTCAGAGGAGGTGCAACACTGTAAGAAAAATGTTTAATTCAATTAGCATTGCTTTTTGGCCATGGCCTTATGTAGTGGGGAAAATCCCTTTATGATCAAACAGCCAACAGTGAGTTGTACTTTGGAGTCTTGTGCAGAGGTTAACATCAGCCAGAAATGTCCTGTGTTTCATTCAGTTTCCCAAAAATAATATACCACAAAATGGTCAGTATATTAATGATAAACCTAGTTTTTGAACATTTTTTTTTTTTTTTACATTCTGCTTAAACATGTTTCATGTTTCAGGGCAGTGCCTTATTTCACTGAGACATTTATTAATACTTGCTTAGCTGCTCAGTTTCAGGTGTTTTAAATGAGAAGGTTGTAGAGTGTTATAACTGGTTACTATATTAATTGGTATAACTGTTATCTATTTCTAATGTGATACTTGATAATTACATTTTGTACCCAAATTAATAATGTTGAATTTTCTTCTTGAAACTTCCTCTCATGTAGGTTCTCACTTTAACATGTAAGCAAGGGATTACATGACATGAAGTCGTGTTACCCACAGAAGTCATAATTTCCTATTGGTGATGATTTGTGAAGTGAGTGTCAAGCTTGCTGTGATTTTTTTTTTCCTCCAGGATTATTTCAGAGAGCTATAGCACAGAGTGGAACAGCTCTATCGAGCTGGGCTGTTAGCTTCCAGCCAGCCAAGTATGCCCGGATTCTAGCTAAGAAGGTGGGCTGTGACCTAGAAGGCTCTTCCGAGCTTGTGGAGTGTCTGCAGAAGAGGCACTACAAGGAGCTGGTGGACCAGGATGTTCAGCCGGCCCGGTACCACATCGCCTTTGGGCCGGTCATCGACGGAGACGTCATTCCTGATGATCCGCAGATCCTCATGGAGCAAGGGGAGTTCCTCAACTATGACATCATGCTGGGTGTCAACCAGGGAGAAGGGCTAAAGTTCGTCGAGCTCATTGTGGATAACGAGAACGGTGTCCAGGCTAACGATTTTGACTATGCTGTCTCGAGCTTTGTGGATGACCTGTACGGATACCCAGAGGGCAAGGACATCCTGAGGGAAACTATCAAGTTCATGTACACAGACTGGGCAGATCGGCACAACCCCGAGACAAGAAGGAAAACTCTGCTGGCCCTCTTTACTGACCACCAGTGGGTAGCTCCCGCAGTAGCCACAGCTGACCTTCACTCCAGCTTTGGATCTCCTACTTACTTCTACGCCTTCTACCACCACTGCCAGACAGAGCAGGTGCCACCCTGGGCAGATGCAGCCCATGGGGACGAGATCCCCTATGTATTTGGGCTGCCCATGATTGGGCCCACCGACCTGTTCCCGTGCAACTTCTCCAAGAATGATGTCATGCTGAGTGCTGTGGTGATGACATATTGGACGAACTTTGCCAAAACTGGGTATGTTTGGAGAATTTTTTTCGGTTTAGAACAGGGGTCCCCGACCTTGGTATGGGGAGCAAAGGAGTCTACTTGCCTTATTTGTCATGTAGTTCTTTCTTAACTGATCAATTACAGCAGTCTGTCCAGTTAACACACTTCATGGTCTTGGGTCTGAATTAGTTTCTGGTTTTAAACAAAAACCAAGAGACTCTATGACTCGTAAGACCAGGCTTGGGGACTACTGATCAAGAATGATAGAAATGCATGCCATTAACCCTTGATTTTATTTTTCTTCTGCTCATTGGGTTGCACAGATTTTATCAAGCATTTTTTTTGGCTTTATTTAAATAAAAGTACATTTCACTACTATTTCAGAAGATAGTCCACCTCCATCGTCCAGTGCAAATGCAATGTGATGAGTACGAAAAATTAGATATGCATCATTCTTATATTCTTCCTGATTATTTTGTTTCCAGCTATATTTTATCTTATATTTTATTGTTTTGATGTGCAAATGATAAATGTTCTTCAGCATGTGATTTATATTCAATTATTTCTAACCTGCAGTGACCCTAATCAGCCAGTTCCCCAGGACACTAAGTTCATCCACACCAAGCCAAACCGCTTTGAGGAGGTGGCCTGGACGCGATACAACCAGAAAGACCAGCTGTATCTGCACATCGGCCTTAAGCCCCGCGTGAAGGAGCACTACCGTGCCAACAAGGTTAACCTGTGGCTGGAGCTGGTTCCCCATTTGCACAGCCTCAACGATGCCACCCAAATCATCTCCTCTGCCAGCACTCCTCCCCTACCAGAGACCACTTCCGGGACGCCAAAGAGAACCCCTCCCATGCCCACCCGGCGACCCAACCCGACCCCCTTCCCCACCGAGAGCCAGGATGGCCACGACCAGCTGGAGCGGCCATTCCCGGTGGACCAGAGGGATTATTCTACGGAGCTGAGCGTCACCATCGCGGTGGGAGCCTCCCTCCTCTTCCTCAACATCCTGGCCTTCGCCGCGCTCTACTACAAGAAGGACAAGCGGAGACAAGGCGCGCATCAGCACTGCACCCCTCAGCGGCGTACTGCCAACGACATCGCCCACACGCAGGAGGAGGAGATCATGACCTTGCAGATGAAGCACACGGATGCCAACCACCAATGTGATGGCATCCATCCACATGAGGTGGTGCTCAGAACTGCCTGCCCACCTGACTATGCCCTAGCCATGAGGAGGTCCCCCAATGACCTCCCTCTTATGACCCCCAACACCATCACCATGATCCCCAACAGCATCCAACCCCTGCACCCTTTTAGCACCTACCCCAGTGGGCACAACCACACCTTACCACATCCCCACCCGCACTCACATTCAACTACTAGAGTATAGCTGGTGTGCTGTCCACAGATGTATATGGGTCTTTTATTGCTGAGAGGGGAAGGCATATGTTAATTGGAAAGCGAAAAAACTGAACTAAACCAAAACGGAAACAATCTCTTGTGTCTTTTTTTTTTTTTTTTTACAGAAACGCAATTTAAAAAGTTTTTTGCTGTGGCTTCAATTGAGGAATTTCACAGGGACTGCTTGACGCAGCCATTCAGAACGAAGAACATGGGACAAAAATACATTTTATAAATGAAACCTTAATAGACATCAGACTTTACCTGTTTTTGTCCTTCCTGGAGCAAAGATGCTACTCATGTTTTCTGCAGTTGGAGTGGGATTTTGGGGAGTTGGGGGCATAACATATATTTTGAGACTTCAAAATATGCACACATGAGACATGTCTCCTTTTATCAGTTTATTTTTGGGGAAGCGTTTAATTGTGTATTTACATATCAAGATGCATATACATTAAGCACCAATGCTGTTTAAGCCCTTGGAAGGTGCCAACACTGCAGTGTGCCAACAGAACAAACGAGTATAGTAACCTTCTGGCAGATTCTTACCATAGGTGCTGTCTACTGAGAGCTGGCAGACAGAGAAAACCGGATATTTTTAGCACGATGCGCATGACAATTTATCTGCTTAGTGGCTGTTCTGCTGATTAAGTTGTAATTAAAATAAGTTGACTTCCCACTGGATTAATTTTCATGAACTACTCCGATTGGCTCACAGGTGACAGATGCGACAGTGATGCAGGGAAGACTTGGGAGAAAGAGGGTAAAGATAATCACAGTGCATACCCAATAGGTCGAGTAAACATCTAGTTTTGTATGATGGGCATTGGTCCCACATTTTGATATCAGTAAAATACTAATTTTTGTAAATGCAGAGGACATTAGTTGTATTATTTTTCTATGTCCTTAATCATCTGATTACCCAAAGGCTACTGATCACCTCTTGCTAATACTCAATGTCACATTACCCTGGACAAATTTCCTGTTTTTCCTTTATTGCTTAATGGCTTTTCAGCATTATGAGGGTGCTGTCTAAGCAGAGGGAATAACACAATTGGCTGCTTAAAAGGTGTTATTTACTCTTGGGATTCTTTTACTTGGTGCTCGGGTTGTCATGTGGTCTTCTGCCTAAAGTAACTGGTGTGGATTCAATAAATATTTTCTCTTAATTTTGACTTATAAATTTAAAATAGTTTATTTCATTGTTTTAAAAACGCATTTTGGAAAGTTCCCGATTGTTGACAGCTGAACTCACCAATATGTGCTGATGAAGATTAAAAAGAAACTGACCGTTACATGTAATTGTCAAAGTGAAGGACGAACATTCGTTGGATCTAGGCCATAACTTCCCCATGTTTCAATGAATGAAAGCAGCCTGCCACCCCAGCATATATTTCTCACACTAAAGTCTCAAAAATTGTAACATATATTACTTTCCTCTCTGACTTTTTGTATATTTAAGAGTTTCAGTTCAGGGTGGTTTTATTATTTTAAGTTTTTTTTATATTGATTCTGACTTCTGAAGTTATTACAGGACGTGACTTTGTCAAAGCCTATGCTAGCACTATTATCACCCTTGTGTCCTACAGACACTAGACAACACTTAATGGCTTTTATAATGCCACAGTAAATCTTCACTGAGTGAGCTAGTAGTGTTGGCCCAGCACAGTGTCTCCTACATCCACAAATTAGTGGAATCTGTTTGAGGAGGCTGGAGCAGTGGTAAAACAGTGTTCTTGAATACATGCATAAACACAAGATGTCACATGTTGGCTGGTTTGTTGTTCCAAAAACTGCCCTCTTTGGTCTCACAGTTGTCTGGTCATATTTTTGTAAAAGTGACTGTGAAGAATGCAAATCTATTCTTTTCCTAAGGGCTTAGCTGTTTATCCACCAAGAAGAAAAGCACCTTCTCCTTTCGACAGCTTTTTTTCTTAGCCATCAGGTGACAATGTCAAGTAGTGATCAGAGAGCCAGATTTCTGAGGTGAAATCCCCATAGCAATCCCCAAATTGCTATTGTACTCTTGTGCAAGAAACCTAAACTTAACTTAATCAAATGCCCACAATGAAGCCATCTGGTATGTGATAACTAGTATGTAACTGGCAACTGGGCGGAGTCAAAGCACATTCTTCACTTATAGAAATATGGGGCAGAACAGGGTCAATAATGTGACACTTCAATATTCTTAATGGTCTTGTTAATCTGTCTGTTCGTGCCAGTTATGCCATAGTTTAAAAAAGGCAATTAGTCAAACCTGTAACTGAACTGCTGATAAAAAGATATTTACTTTCTGCTGCAATTTGCGCTGTCATTATCTGAGCTACCACATCTCCTATAGCCGGCACATACTTCTGACTGATAATAGGTTGCGATACACAGGGAGGAATATACTGAGAAGACAAAAGGTACACTCATTCAACCGGGGCACAAATAAACCAATGAAACTTCAGCAATTATGCATTAATATCAATACAAGGGTCGTTGACAGACAGTCTAAGGACCCCTAACCAGTCATATGCTGACCCCATGTGATACACCCTCAGCAAAGATGAGAACCGCTAAACACAGTTCAAGACTTGTACCATCTACAGCCCTTCCTGAGGCTCCCTGTTTTTTAATTGAGAGGAGGGGGGGGATTAAGCTAAAGAACAGTCTCTCATTGAGCAACCCTCCTCTGAAGATCAAATTAACACCTAAGAAGCAGTCAGTGGGGGATTCTCCAAGAATTTCAGATGCTGTCTGCAGGGCTGGAAGACAAAGGTGACTGTTAATGAATGTAGGAAAATGAATGCCATTCCTCCCAATCAAAAGCATGGAGCAGTTATGGGTTAAAAGGTCAGTTTAAATCAGCTTTTACAGATTTATGCATGCACTTCATTCCCACTTTATTTTAAGATGGTGATACACCATACAGTACATTACTCACTATGTAATTAACTGCTTTATAATGTTACCTTGACACTTAAGCATTCATCAGATGCTTTTATCCTCAATGACCTATACAGTGATGTGAAAAAGTAAGTACACCCTCTTCCAGTTCTATGGATTTACATATTAGAACATAACTAGCCCTCTTCTAGTCTCACTACATCCTAACAGTGAATGTATCTAACCTCATATGACAAAGCACTCTTCTTGATTTCATATCAATTTAGATGGTAATTGGCACCAGGATTAGCAGACGAGGATTGGTTACTGTATGTGTTAATCCATAGACTTGAAAGAGGTGTACTTTCTTTTTCACATGACTATATGTAAGTGCATATACCAGATTTGTAACATCTATGCAACAACACTGACTAATTTGGAAGAGGATGTTGATAATAATAAACTGACCAAGCTGTAACCCATTTAAGTAAATGTTTCAAGTTACAGTTACAGAGCAGTTACATGTGTCATTTGTGTACATTGAAGTGTAGCCTACTTACTGCCCTTTTAATTTGAACACCTGCATTTCTCTGTCTAAATTGTGACTATTCTACGGAATATTCTATGGTATTTCACAGCAGCTCATAAGAACTAAATTCAGTTCTCATATTTATGTTTTTAGCATTTGTTAAACATTTAATAATTGTGTGTATTTTTTTCTTTTTCACATTGATGGAAAATCAAGATATATAATCATTTTGTCACTGATTAATGTGCTTTGTGATTCTTTACAGAATTCCCATGCTGGCACAAAGGCACTTTCAAAATGTGACCTATTCTTTCTTTTTTTTTTTTTTTGTTGACGGAATGTCTTTATACAGTCCTCAGCATCCCATTTCAGTTGCTTTGTATGGGGATCAGCTTAATACAGTCAGCCATCACAGACATAGATTTTTGAAGCTATTTACTTTCTTGTGACAAAACAAACGGATCACATGACTTATGTTTATACAAAAAAAACTGTCAGTATTTGTTTTTTGTGAGCGACTAGAGAAAAAATAATGCCTAATGTCAGTGAATATCAATAAAATGTGGAAACATTTTGTACAGCCTTTCAGATTCAGTTAGATACTGACTGTAACACCAGACATTAAAGCTGCTCAAAGGCACTGTAAACGTAGTTTGATTATTTTTGTGTCTGTGATATTTATTCTGATCTTTGATTCCCTTGCACATGCTGTGATTGCTTCTCTTGGCTTTCTCTAAATGGCATATTATAATAATCATTTTCAACTGGGTTTAGACTTTTTTTTTGTTCACACTGTAAAATGTACAAAGTAATGTTTGTGGTTTTAAGTTTAAGTTCCCAAAAATAAATAAATAAACAAATAAATAAATAAATATTCTCCCAGCCATTGTTGCAAGGCAAAAGCTTTTGCAACTCACAGGAAAAAAGCAAATATATTAAATAATTCCTTATCAAGAAATGTAACATTTGTTCCATAGTTTGACATGGCGAAACATTGTGAAACACATACATGATCCTGTCCAGTAACATATTATCATATTGGAACTTACCCATTCATCCCACTAAAGTGCATGTGACCAAGGAAATTCTACAGTGCCAGTTTCAAATAAAAGTTTTTAAAAAAGTAAAATTCACAAACTTATAATCTTTAATGTCCACATTACCTTGACGTTGATTACAATATATTCTCATGTCGCTGGTCAACTACATTGTTACAGCCAGAAAATGTACTCACAGTGCGGCATTCAGTACTGAATGTCCAGCTCAAATAATATTTTGAAATATGACAGATCCTTCCGTCAATGTAATCCCTGCATTTTTTATTTATTTAAAAAAAATCATCAATTGTTACCAGTATTTAGATTCTTCTTCCACATGATGATATGATATGCAAGTTTTGAAAATGCTAAGAAATTCAGGGAGGAGATATGATGTGCGATTAACAAACCCATTCTAAACCATTTAAAGACATGGTACAATGTTGACTAATCATGCTAAAATGTATTGTAGAATTAAGTTTAATTTAGCACCAATCATTTTTGGTGCCACACGTGCAAAATTTAGAAAAAAAAGCCGTTCGTCACAGACACCCTGGGATGCCAGCAAACAAAATATCTGCAATGAATGCATGTTCTAAGACTTCTGTCTATAGACTTACTTCAGTGTTTTTACAGCTGTCTCACTCTCCCATTGTAGAAAACTGCCACAGAAAATTTGCTATCACCACCAAAAGTCTGCTACGTTCAAAAAGGTCGACGTTCAGGGGATGAGCTGCCGTGTTCTGGAAACGTGTTCATGTTATTCCTGTTATGCTATGTTATATATTGCTAAATCACCTTTCCTGATTTTCAAAAATTTCCACTCCAACATTCTAAAGGAGGCGAGTGACATACAAAGAAATAAGAAACATGTTGAAGCTCAAGAAGGAGAAATTACAGTTGTTGAAATTGTGTTTGTAAAGGCACTGTAATTTATATCAAAGAGCTGGTCAAACATTGTTTGATCAACAGTTTGCCATTTTCCATTGTTATGTATTCTGGAACATCATACGTTCCTCGGACAATGAGCCTTGGAATTTTATTTTACTGCAAGAATTTTATAGCCTTAAATATTTGCTGTATATTTATGCAATGTTTTGTTAATAAAGTTGTTGTATTAATATGTTTACCTGGTAGCTTAATATTTTGTCTCACTAAACATGTTATCTTAAGTGCAAGGTGATACTCTGTCAGATGCAGATTGCAGTTAGGTCTCCATTCAGTGCAATCGCAGTACACTCTGTCCTTAACTTTGAGTTAAGCAAGTGTTAAAGCAACTTTTGTTAAGGCAACCAGTTAACACCTGCCCAGAAACTCGAGATGAAAATGAACCTTTAGCTATATCCAATACAATGCGTTCAATTTCAGCTACCAAAATGTAATAATTTGTTCGAAGAAAACATTATATATATATATATATAATAGTAGACTCAGCTGGCAGCAGTAATCTAGTGTTTCAAACAAAATAATATTTTTCTATTTTGTTCATCTCACAAAGATAAGGGCAGATTGCTTTGTGTTTAGATTAAGCAGTGGTTATTCGAGACAAGGGGCGCTGATACTATACTTGTCCTTGCATACTTATATACCAGTTTGAATGACTATAGATTTAGCCTTTTAGTTTTAACAGTTGGTTACTAATGAATACTCAAGAGATATAAGATACACTCTTAGAACTCTTTCAACAAAAATCCACTTATCAGTATTTAGCATTAAAAAATAGAGTGTAACAACTTCCAACACCAGTCTTTTGCTAAACGTCCAAAAAAACCCCAACATTTTTTCTTGATTCTGTATTGTTATTCCTCGATGGTTTAAAAATAAAATACACACCCTCTAGTTTGTATGTATGGCCTTCATGGCTCCAGTGAATTGGTCTGTGTTTTGGACATCAGTGGATTTCATGAGACTTTTTAATATTGTTAATAAATATTATTAATATTTTTAACTGGCTGAGGCTGTTGTCTTCAACTTTTCTTTTCTTTTTTTTGTAAAAAAACTCATTTTCATATTTTGAGATCTGCAGGGCAATATCAGTAGATTAAATCATATGAATGTGACAAACTGTAATTCTTATGCATCAAAATGATGGCTTCAAGTGTCAGCCATGCTCTATTAAATCTAACCACAAGTGTGATTTCATTCATTTGACAAACGACGTGATAGCATGCTATATCATATTGTGCACAGGACATGACACAGTGTAACCTTCTGATTAGGAATGAGCCTCAATTTACTCCATATTACTCATCTCATTCAGGTTAGGTAGAATGTATTTCATACTGGATCTCCAGCTTTCTGGAAACTGTTAAAATATTTCCCGACCCTGTTCATCATGTTGACATGCAACTTGTACAGATTAATTTCCTTTCAGAGACCCAACAAATAAGTCTCAGAATTTCATGGTGATTCATGAACCATCATGAGCACCATGAGCTACTGAATGTTACCCTTGCTGGCAATGGTATGAATATTACAAAACAGCAAAGGCTATCAGTAAAAGACAAAGTGCCTTGCCAGAGTGCAGGACATTCACTGCAATGGATATGTAATTGAAGCCCTGATTTGAAGTTTGTTTTAAAGAAAAAGTTTGCTTGTCTAGATATGGTACTGTGTTTCACATAACCATGCCTCTTTAGCTTTGCACTAAATTTCCCAAATTCCTTCTGCTATTTGTGGTTTTTTAGGTATGGATTGGACATCAGTGGCTGGTGGGCATGAGATATTGTATGAAAGTGTAAATCAACTACCTTTTCATCACCAGAATAACGAATGCTAAATCAACCTTTCATTTCCCATTGTGCTTCTCCAAGTTATTTAATTTAAAGTAGGTCTGAAGAATGTAATGCAAGATTGCAATTTACAAGGCATTTGGCAGACACTTTTGGCCAAAGTGAACAAAAAGCATAATAATTCAAATGAAACTAATAAGTAGCTACAGTTCTATTAGTTATATTATTTTCTAGTTGCATCTAGGGGTGCCATGATGGTGCAGTGCATAGCACTGTATCCTTACAGCAGGATGGTCCTCAGTTCGAATCCGGCCTGGGTCTTCTGCATGTTCTCCCCGTGTCCATGTGGATTTTCTCTGGGTATTCCGGTTTCCTCCCACAGTCCAAAGACATACAGGTAGGCTAATTGGAGACCCTAAATGTGTGAGTGAATGGTGAGTGAATGGGCTGCCCAGGGTGTATTCCTGCCTCTTGGCCAATGCATACTGGGATAGGCTCCAGCACCCTAGAAAAAAAGTTAGAAAGCTACCTGAAACTCTGTGACTTTGGCATTGAATAGTGTCTCCACAAACACACTTCGGACAGTGCTTGCTGTTCAGGGCAACATTCATGGCAACACATTTCTAGAGTTGACATGGCTTCACATTTTCCACAGTTAGCCGAAGCATATAGTTGCTGTGTTGCCTATCACACTCTTGCAGCCCCCAGTGGTGTATTTTGGCTTGTAACAATAGGGAAATGTTTCCGCACAAACATACATTAAATGCAGTGCTTCTTGAAATACAAACAAACTGCTTGTTCTAGTCATGTGTCACTGGTAATTATAAATAACAGACTAACTGGCTATTCAAGTACAGTATATTTTATCTTTCCTTTTCCAATGGATGGGGAACAGAGGACTGTATCTGAAGACAAAAATGTGGAATTTTCTTAATATCCTGTCCACTAAGAAAGGTTTTTTTGCGGGGAATTAGTGGCACTTGAGAGTGGGTGTGCCCACAACACTGATGGACCACCAAAAATGTATTTTAAGGTGAAGTTCCCGTTTGAAGACTTATAGACTGTTCAAGGTTCCCAAGTCCTTATATGGCCATCACAGCCATGCTGCAATCTATCGTATTGTTTGGATTTATTGTATTCTACTTATGATGAAAAACAGGTTCAATATAAAAAGGTCCCTGAGAGTGCTATTTCCTGGCTTTATGTCAGCTTTGTTTGATTAAAAAACACTGAGCTCCCAGAAGGTAGCCATTTTCTTCTCTCCATTTGTCAGTTTATGCAATTCAATATCCATCATCAAAAGACCAGAATTAGAATTCATGAGATATAGTTCACCGCAGTTGTTACATTAATGTTGACCCTAAGGTAGGGCAATTAAAGTAGAGCATGAGAAATGTACTTTTATTCTGCGTGAACAACATTAGACAAAGTTAATGAAACTTAACTGAAACTGAAAAAAACTGATCTGAACTGAAAAAAAGTTAATGAAACTTAAATGAAAGTTAATCTATTTCTGTAACACACTGAGGTCAAAACTGGGGGAGGGGGGCTTTCAGGGGCCCAGAGAAACTGAGCTATGCCAGTGCCTGTCTGATATTATCAGTGTTGGAGCTAACACAAGAGCCAAAACGCAGGAAAAAACTGCATTCTGTAAACGCAGAGCTTTTATTTTATTTTTTATTTTTTATTACAACGAGCGTTGACCCAGACTCCTGTTTCTTTGAGTTAATTGTCTTTCAGTGTCTGACATTTGTGTTGCTTATTGATAATCATAATCATAAATATTTACACAGCTGTTGATAGCGTTACAAAATTCAAAGAGAAGATGTTATACTCTAGCTTGCTTGCTCAACATGAGTAAATTAAAACAAAAATTGCTCCCTCGGTTTTTAATATTATTATTTTTAATATATTATAACATTTTATTCTGCTAATCCTGCTGTTCAGTCCCACTTCTGTTTACAAGTGGCATAATAAAAGTATGAATGACACATTTATTCTGTAAATATTATGGAATATTATGACAAAAAGATATTTTTATACAATAAGTGAATTAATGTAAAACGCAATGGCATTCTGCATTTAAAATACACAGCATTCCATCGGCTAGCGTGACCACTGATTTTAGTCAGATGTATTTTAAAGCCTTTTAACATTACAATCACTCTCATTCAATTGCAGGGTAAATTCAATTCAGGAAGTGTTCTCTAGTGTTTGCTAAGGAATATAAGGAATATGGCCATTTCACTCAGTCACTTTTTTTCCATATTACATGCAAATGCTGAAATCTGATTGGTTAAGGTGGCCATCTGGTTAAGGCTTTCCATCTAATGTTATCTAAATGGGGGAAATGTCATAGGACAAGATGCATTTTTAGTTACATCTTTCAGAGATGTACAGAAACCAATATGGCAACATGACCATGTTAATTGCATATAAGTTTGGCATGGTCAAGACAACCCATTTGAAAACCTTCAGGCCTGTATCCTTTATGGTTCATTTATAATGAGGGCTTTTGCAATTAATTTATTTGGTGGTCATATTGGATATTGCGGCTCATTTTTCCTACAGATGGACCACATCGGAAGCTGCTAAGGTTCACAGGTTTTTCTGTTAATTCACATGGACTTTATAGCCATATTGGAAGGGCTAAATAAATCCACAGTAATGGGCATTCAGCGGTCCATTATTAGATAGAGATATTAGAGGGGCTCTGTTTTGGGGACAATGGTTGAGGAAACATGTCTGGCCTCCAGTGGAATTGTTCACTTTGTCCTGTGCAAATGGAATATTTTTTGCCTCTGCCCAGTTTTGTAATTCTGAGGTCTGCAATAACTGCATTTATGCCAATGGGATAGAATGATGCAATGGGGAATTCAAATATGGTCATTTCAGCTCAGGAACAGTTTCATCTTGTTTCTGGGCATCTTGGGTGAAGAGAACCAATTGAAAACTGCATATACTTTTCAGATTTACATTTTCATTAACATTTCAATTGATATGAAGACAGTATTGACTGTAAGAACCTCTCTCCTTTCCCCCATTGATTATTACTGTATTTAATGGATTGCTATCTTCCCCAGGAGAATGTAAAACTACACATTGGTTCACAACCCCTGTCATTTATATAAATTCTAATGGAATATAATCCACCTCTGTATATTGTTTCATACAGTATCCTCATTTTTTGGAATCTGACTGCAATGTATAGTGAGGAGCCTCTGTATTAGCAGGTAAACTATATTCGCAGAATCTTCTCAAGTTTATATTTTAATATAAATAGTCCAATTTATATTTCATATCTAAAATCTCTCTCCCATTCTCTCTCTCATTCTCTCTCTCTCTCTCATGCAGATGTAGTCATATACATGTAAATGACAACTGCATCTATTATTGGGATATTTTTTTAAGTTATTCAGAGGGGTGCCGCTTGACATACAAACGAAAAAGAAACCAGTTGAAATATAGTTCACAGAATTCATTGTTAAGAAGAAGCTTTGCTGCTCACACTGGCATCCACCTCTGTTGCTTCTTTTGCTTAGTTCCAGATTCAACAGCTGTACGATATATCTCTTTCACATTCCTGGTGCCAGAGCGCATGAAAGAAACTCATTATTCAACAAAGAAAGCCCAAGGTGCAACTAGTAACAAATTAGGGATGAACATTCAAATGGTTTATAGTCATTACAGCTTTACAAAACGACTGGCCATCAGTGCATGAATGATGAAATATAATTGTTTAAGGTGGCCATCTGTTTTGTCATTATTATTCATTTATTTTTCAACCTTATGTTGTTTGAATTGGGCAAACTCTGTGAGCCATATTTGCTAAGCATGCTGCAAGTTACCGTCAGGGCTGCAAAATTCTGCGTCACCACGTTTTAAATTTAGCGGGGTATGAACTAAGACTGTTATGTAAATGAGCACAGCCACAGCAAGTTACACTGCCAATATAATGCATGCAATCTCCAGCGAGAAAAAAAACTGCAAATCACAGTTGCCAAAAAAGTTTTGGATTTTACGTTTACTCAGAAAATATTTAGCCTAGCATCACAAAAATGTTCTTCAAACGGCTTTGACTGAAATAATGCTCATAAGAAAAAAATTAATTTCTGCTTCTGTCTCCAATCCTCCATGCACATGGTGTTCAGTAGCCCCATTCTCGGATGGTAACACCTGCTTTTCCCTGAAAACAGACAATTACCTGTGCTGCAATGGCCACCAGAAATGATAAGCTGTAATAGGTCATATGCATAAATTTCCATTCTCTCCTCCCATATTTTTGCAGTTCAACATCAGAACAGCCTAAAATTTGTATGCATTTACTCCAACAAGCAAATTTTAGGGATGACTTTCTCTCATTTTACCAGAGAAAACCTCCGGTGCGTCAACTTAGTAAGCACACTTTTTGTCTTGTTAGCATCTACAAACGCCCTGCATATCTTTTTTTAGTAAATATGGCCCTGCAGGAGAGAGTAGATGCAAATTTTGTTATATGCAAATTTTGGCAGAGCAGCGGAAAACCCAATATGGCATTCCAAGCATTTCATAAATGAAATATACGTGTGCCATGGCCAAGAGAACACATTCACAAACTTTCAGGCTTATTTCCTTTATGATTAATTTATAATTACGATTTTGCAATACAAATTTGATGGCCATATTGGATTTTGTGGTTTATGTTATCTACAGATACACCTCATCAGAACCTGCTAAGGTCCATGAGTTTCTGTTCAATCACATTGACTTCATAGCCATATTGGGAGGGGGGGAACTAAATCCAGGACATTTGTTGGACATTTGTTGCTGAAACATGCCATGGTGGGAGTGGAATTGTTTATGTCTTTCTGTGCAAACTTCCCGATTTGTTGGTTTTGTGGTAATGGCATTTTATGAATAAAGACATTCATGCCAACATTGGTTGGCACAATGGGGTGTGTGTTAATAAAAGCATTTGGCTCTGTGCTAATTTGGAGTAACTCCTTTCTGTTTTAACCCACCCAGACCACCTCTTAACTGAAACACAGACGCGCTGCGGTACTCTGGGGACTCTCTACATGTTTTAGTATCTCTTTTTAGTTGTTTGTTATGTTTACTGTTTATATTAGAAAACAGGGTGGAGTTTATTAGTGCCCAGTCTTAAGGTATAATGTACTTAACAGGATTACAAAGTGAACACACACACACACACAGGCTTTTTTATTTCTCTGAACAATTTACTGCCCTTATGTACATTGTGAAGGACAAACAGATACTGTTAGGTCCTGTAAACCCATTGTATTCACATTTGTAATAACTAAATATAGTTATATTAATAAAATCATGCCTTAATGTTGGAATTAATAGGGGACGATATTGAGTGGTGCCCTATGAAAGGGCAGTGGGCAGATAGCAACAAGGCAAAGAATGTTCCCCACATTCTGAATTGACTCCCCCTGTTGACTGTTTTACTAAGATAGAACATTTGCATTTATGTAAGAAACAAATTGCAGACTGTTTTTCAAACAAAGCAATAATTTAACATAAAAATTCTTATATTTCTCATATTTCATTATTATGTATAACACTTCAGAAACACTTCTGGCGTTTGCCTATTGAACTAAATTTTTGCACATTAAAATGAAACTCCCTGGATTTACCATGAGTGGCTATAACACTTTCGTAGTCAATAAGGGAGAAATAGTACAATTACCTAACATTATACAATATGTGTATGTAGTAATGGTTCTTTTTGAAAAAAATATTGCATTTGGACAAAAAGTACATGTACCTCATTAACTTATTTACATTGCTAAACCAGACTATCCTAACGGTATGATTCCTTATTCATTGAGATTCAACAGGTACGTAATCAACTAAAATCTAGTTCATTAAGAATTTAAATTCATTAAAATATTTTAAAATATATATTAAATACAAAAAATGTACAACAAATCATGACTTTTCTGTGTAAGAATACATGTATGAGAATATATTAATTGAAACTGTGTCTTATATATAATATATAATATATAAGGCAAAATATATTCCACAAGCATTGAATTCATGAATTAGTCAAATGGGTATACTTTTCGAAGCATTACTGACATCACATACATGTCACACGTGTGTGCGTGTGTGTGTGCGTGTGTGTGTTTATCTTAGATCAAACTGGGTTATTCTGTCTCCTCCCAAATCTATTTGGCATATACAGTATGAGGGTTTAATGAAGGACAACTGGGAACAATTTCAAAAGAAAGAAATACTCTCTCTGCAGCAAAAATGACCAAACCAAATCCACCAGTTAATCCTTCAAAAAAACCATCTTGTCATGGGGAAACTGAAGCACTTATAAGCATGCCTTGTGTTTCCATACCTCTTCATCACAGCTAATACCACAGAGCTCATGGGGGATTAATGGATTGGTTCACCTGAATACACACATAGAAGCAAACAGGTGTAGAGACCGGAGGGGAACAACAATGATATGGAGCCAATTATGGTTTTAGCCAGTCCTTTTTTAAGAAATGTATTATACTGTAATGATCAACAGGGTATTACTCTTTTGTGTCTTACTTATTTGTCATTAGAAGTCATTTTAACGTTTTTCAGAAGTTGAATTAGTGCAGTACAGTACATCTGAAAAGTGGTAATTTTCCCATTGAGTTGACCGATCCATTATGACATCAATCATTTGAACACACACAATATGTCATGTTTCACCTCAGATGCTCAACTCCAAAAAGGCATTGGAATACATTAAGCCAACCTTTGACAATTTCATAAAATGATGACCTTTCATATACTAAAAAAGGCTTTTGGAAAAGCTGAAGATGAAACTGTGTTTCTCTACTATTCCGATAGCACATGTAATAATATAAGAACATGAATCAGGTAAGTAGACTGTTCAGCCATTATTGACTTATGCAAAGTAGTCTAATCAAGTAACTTTAAATTAAAGTAGCTCTGAATCATCACGTGCTCTTTTTTTTTTTAAATTACCGCAACTCGTGTAATGTGTAGATACTGATATTTTTTATGTGGTGGAAGACATGTTGGTTTTTTTTTTTTACCTAATGTGCACGTTGCCCTGCTGAATTATATTGGTGTATGAGTGAGACGGCGGTGCAGTAGATAACACTACAAGAAGGTCCCAGGTTTGAATCCTGTGTGGGTTTTCTGAGTGTGCATGGTCACCCAGTGTGCACATGGGTTTTCTCTGGGTACTCTGGTTTCCTCCTAAAATCATGCAGCTTAGGCTCATTTGAGACTGTAAATGCACCCAATGCATGCTGGGACATGCACCAGGCCCCGAACCCAAGCCCCAGTTTGTATGATTTATTGTTAAAACAGTCTCTAGATTTTAATATTGTTCCCCCCATAAAATAATCATATTATTTCCCACATGCTGATTTTCTATCTGCCTGCAATTAATCTTATTTAGGTTCTGTGCAACTTCTGGATTTTTTTACGCCTTCTTGGATTACCATAGTTGGTTCAAAATAGTTTTGTATCATTTCTTAATCAAAATTCTTTATTTAAGTAAGAACAAGCAGAAACTCGAACATAAATTATTGCAGGACTCACACAGTACCTTGTTCAGATACAATCTCTCCAACAGATGCTCTTTATACTAGTCTACTTTGCAGCTGATTTTGAACCCAGCCCAATTTTGAACCAAACTTCGGTAAATCCTATTTTCTATTGCGATTATATTTTAACAATGGGACTTTCATGTGATACTTATTAAATTAAAATATACAATACATTAAGCCTGGTTTGAATGGAAGCATTTTGTTGCTTCCTCAAATAAGTCCAGGAGGTTAGTTATCTTTGTAAGATATGTTTTTTTTTTCAAGGAATAATTCCAACTTGTACCTCAAGACAAATTCTAAAATTTTACCATTAGATTCTGGAAAATAAGAACGCTGCAAGGGAACTCAAGCATCATGCAGAAACAGAACACAAGGAAGGAACTGAAAAATTTGGAGCTTTATTGTGCAGCTGTGTGAACTTTTATCTGTATTGGTATGGGGCCTGCCCCGTCAAGGTGTAACTTATGGCATACCTGCCACACCAAGCCCATAGTGTTTTGAGTAATTTTGGATGTATGGCATCAGGGCCTACTGCCTTATTTATCTTAAGTTTATCAATTTATCAAAAAATTTGATAACATACTCTGTATTGGCTCACCCATATATTCAATAAAACATACTTTAGCCAGTTTAAGAGCATATGCAATTCAATTAAATCAACCTTAAAAGACTAAATAAATAAATAAATAAATCAATCAGGTAAAGGTGTGGCCTGAAAATGTGGTCCCAGTGTTGGAGGCGGGTGTAAACGTACTCTTTGCAAGTGATTTGTTGTCCTGTCTGCAACTTCTTAGTTCGCATCGTTTTAATATAATACATTACAATTTAATTCACAGCAAGTTTTAAAATAATTTAATTTGTGAAGTGTAATGTCATCACACTTGATTCATTCCACACTTTGGAATACAGGTATTAAATAATGTAGTCCTTTCCAAGTGTTGCCTTTAATGTCTTTGGCATATAGGTAAGTATAAAATGATTTTTATACACTAATTAAGAGAGGGGCAAACAAACATTAATTCAGATAAGGTGTTCAGAGTAAAAGTAATTTCAACTGCAAATAATATAGTAGAATGGTGTTATTGGTTTACAATATTACATACAATAAATCAATAACTCAACAGGAATTTGGCTGTGATGAATGTCGATTAATGAGCTGAACTGTTTAGCAGACATACATACTGTTCGTGTGCAGTAGCATGTGTCCGGCGAAAAAGGTTAGCCTGCTTCCAGAAAATGACATGCACACTGGACCACAAGATGCTTCATTCTGACTAGCCTTTGGTCTTCCTTCAGATGCCACAAGCTATCTTTTGTGTATTGTGGCACAACATAAATTACTAATAAACATTTTTTTTTGAATGACTGCACATTGTTTGCCTCTTTCTTTCTGGCATTAAAGCAAAGATGGCCATTAGTCAATGATCATGGACTGGAAATTACTGGAATGCTGACATACTGTATGACTAACATTGGTTTCCATGTTAGCCTACAATACTCAAAAAAGCTTTTTGTTTTGAAGATGCAGATACATCACTTTTCCTTTTCTGTAAATGTTTGGAGAATATTATCAGCAATATCTGTTTTCCAGCCTGACAGACTGTACATTATGAATCTAAAGGTTAAAGGTTACATGCCAATGCCACTACACTCTTTAGCAAAGACCAATAGTTTCAGAGGGTCTTAGTTTCAGACGGCTTCCAGGACCTTGCCAATGGTATAATGAGCAGCAACATGTGGGCCCACAGGCTGATTCACCAGCCCCCCCCCCCCCCCCCCCCCCCCCCCCCAAGTGTGTCAGTCTGAGGATTTATATCCACTTGGCTGGGCATGTGTTTTCCTTTTGAGTAAATTAAGCCCTGTCATTAATCCAGATGTGTGCTTTACCCTAATTTCTGAATAAAATATTCACACAAGTATTTTATTCAATTTCAAAGGCAACTGTATGATTCACAGAAGGAATGATAAGGACAGAATATAACTGTGCAACTCTCCCGTTTAGAGAACCATGTTAAAATGTCGTAATTGTATTTCATTATAGGTCAGAGGCTTGACATGACCACGTTCTTCAAAGAATTTGCCCAAGGTGATTAACCTGAAGTACAAACTCAGAACAGAAAAATGTTTAGTTTATTAACATTTCCACAATCCATTATAGTTAAGCATTATTGCATGCAATCATTTTTGGAATAACATCGTTGTGGACGCCTGAAGGTCTATAAAAGTTTGAGAAATTTGATGGAAAATGTCACTCACAAGGTTGTGGGCCACACTCATAAGCATTAGGGAAAGGACTTGAGGTAATCTATCATACTTTGTAAGTAAATTAATGAAGACAGAGCTGGAAAAGTATAAAAATGTTCCACTTAATAGATCTGGCAAAGGCAAGTGAATAAGAATGGTACTTTATGTACAATTAATTCCACAGCCAACTCATTAAATTTAATACATCAGCAGTGTATAACTGGTGGCCATATGTTATGTATTTGGTGCAGTGAAGGCAATGATATAATTGGTGCTAAGCTAGTTCACCTAGTTCAAAACCTATTTTTAGGTTTCATATTTAGTTCTTCATATTATAATGATGACAAAGAAGGATGAGGTTTTTGTATACAGCAGAGCTAAGCACTTGTCCTGTAGGCAAATGAAGACATTGCACACTGTTCTTGGTTTACCTTAAATAAAAAATAAAAAAGCATGTGATATTTCAATATTCAGATATCCATATAACCCATATCAAGCCCCCCTGTACGCTTTGCGTGATAATTTTCTGCTTGGCTGAAACTACATGATATCTTAGATTTTTGTGATGTCACAAGATGTCACAACAGCTCAGATTAATAATTTTAACCCTGTATCAAATCTGCACATTGGGAAAGATGCCATCAGCTCCATACGACAACTTAACTTTGATTTGCCTATGAATAGCAGACTGATACCACGTCACTGAGATAAATTTAGACTCCCATTTTGAAGAATGGACCGAGTAACAGTTTTGCAGTGGTATGATATCTAGTGGGGAAATTATTTCTGCATAATTACATTCATAATTCACTGCCCATGCCCTGCCAGCTGTATAGGTAGTTCAAAATCAAAAGCATAAGGAACCATAAAATTGTGCACACCCACATAAAATTTTATGTTCTATTACACTGTCAATGGAGGCACACGTCAGCTTAACAGAGGACTTCAGTCATGTTTACCTGTTAATGATGCTTGACAGAAGCTCACTAGAAACACAGATTATTCCTTCAATTCAATCTTAAAAAGGGATGGCTGTTTCTCCAGCTAAGTTAAAATGTTCAGTGAGATATGTGCACTCTTGCTCAAAGCTCAAAAGGTTATTTTGTCTTACAATTCTTTTGCAGTGTGGGTAGCTGCTTCATGCATTGTTTTCACTTTGGCTGACTTTTTGCTTATTTATTTGTTTTTGTTTTTTTTTTCTGCCCTCTTATACGGGACAATGCTTTTGTGAATGTCGATGTGGGATTCGCTTGTACTGCCATGACAGCTTACCTGTGGCAGGGGCAGCAGTGGAAACGACCTGGAAAAAAAAAGAGGGGAACCCGCTCGTGTCCGCTTGAGGGGAAGTCCTTGATTTCTGCTTTCCTCGCTCCTTAGCTCCACCCAATGGAGAACATGAGGGAGAGATGCAAGGATGACATACAACAACGGAGGAATCGAGGCAACATGTATTAAGCAAATGAAAGGCCCTTGCTAAGTCAAGCATCAGTTTGAAGTGATATCAATTACAGATGTGGCAGATGTAGAGAGGTGGATCCACAAGTGGATCATTTACTTCAGACGTTCTGAAAAAAGGCTTCCGCAGAGGCTGCACTTGTGTATCCTAGCTGAAGCATCTTCCAAGAGCCTCCTTACTCCTCTCTCCTTGCTCCTCATTTAATGCATCTAATGACCTGGAATGTCCTTAAAGATGGCGGACCACAATCATTTTCCAGGTCACGTGAGGACTGAGGAGACAAGGACAGATGAAATAAGTGATTCGAATGAACCCCTAGAGTGGAGTAGTCTTGACTGGAATCTGGCAAAGGCATCACTTGAATTGGACTGTGAAATGCCAGATTGGGAGTGCTCTTCTTTACCAAGACAATTCCAAATTTATAGCAAAGTATTTGTCACAATGTTATTTGTAGCCACCCTGGACCCTACAGAAATAAGCCTGGGGTTAGAGTGGGAAGGGAAAATTCCCTACGTGGTGTATAGGAAGAAACCTTGGGAGGAAGAAGACTCAATTGTGGGAGCGATCCTCCTTTGTTTGGCTCAGGGTGTGGGGTCAAAGTGAACAAACACAGTCAAGTCAATTATTCAATTAGCCTACATCACTTCAGGATTGGTTTTATGAATGCGGCCAGAGGTGGCGATCCGGAGACGGGGTGGTGGCCTCAGAGGGTGCGTGGGGGTGGGGGGGAGGGGGGCAGATAGCAGGCTCAAGAGGGAGCTCTGGGCAGGCATTCCACTGATGGACCTGGGAGACAATAACAAGAAGAGGCAGTAAGGGAAGAGCTATGAGTAGCAGAGACACAGAGTGGAAGATTGGCGACATATGACCCCAGCAGGGGTCCGATGGCAGCATAAATACTGGCGTAGAGGCAGAAAATCTATGCAGGCATGAGAAGAGCAACAAACATACCCACCCTTCAAGCCTTCCTGCAAGAAACGGGGTCAACGCTGTTAAGAGGTGACAATAAGGAAAGTTTATTGTCACACAAAACACTGCGGCTGCACACCTCTCCAGCTCTGTGTCTAAACTCTGAATGATTATAGGCTTGAAAAGGAGCCTAATAAAGTTACCATTTTAGACAATATTGAGACTGTACCTAACTCCCTAAAATGATTTTGAAGGTTGTTACATTGTAGGAGTGCTCTCTTGCAAAA
Organism: Anguilla anguilla; assembly: GCF_013347855.1. Lineage (NCBI taxonomy): Eukaryota > Metazoa > Chordata > Actinopteri > Anguilliformes > Anguillidae > Anguilla > Anguilla anguilla. The sequence goes on along the minus strand of NC_049206.1, from coordinate 23,544,560 downwards.
TGTTCTTTCACCCATTAATTCCTTGGGAATACTAGATAGCCTGCATCTTGAGAAAAAAGTAAGCTTGTATGTTTGTAAGGTAGAAGCATGTCTGACAAGTACACCATTGCTGGTCCATGGAGCAGAACCTGAAAATCAGCCCTATACGTAATACTGAAATAATTCTTTGTTATACTAAAAATATGAGCAGCTAGTTTCTGAACATGCTGGAGCTTCTTTAGTGAAGTACTGGAGTAGCCAGAAAACAATATTCTAGGCTTGGCGTGACCAAAGCATTCTAGTACCTCATTTTAGCAATATTCCATTGGTGAAAGGTCACTAGAGATTTCTTTAATGTGCATCAAAACTGAAACCAGAGTCAATAATAACAGTAAATAGTCTAGGTCTTTTGCAGCCATATTTGAGCATAATTAGGCAGCCGTCAAGGTAATTTCTCAATTTAAAGTAAAGTCAATTTTATACTGCTATTTAAGCTGCTTGATCAGTTTAAAAAGATATGAGAATTATATTCTATTGATTTGTAACTTATTTATTATAAGTTAATATATTAATATGATAATCATTTTTTATAAAATGCAAGACAAAATAAATGTGCTTTCTGCACCTTCTTGCTGAGATCTTTTTTTTATTCCTGAAAGTAACAATAATTTTCTCCACTGTAATTCACTCAGGATAAGAGTGTCTGCTTAGTGACTGTAATTTAATGTCATGGCCAGAGATCTCAAAGACATTTTGTCATGGTTTTGAATGTTAACACCAATTCTTTTCCATCCTGCGTCATTCTTTTGTTTATTACGGCCATTGGTTTTTTTATGCGCCTTTTCTTCAGTTATTACGGCCTTTTAGTTTTCTTCATTTCCTTGATTGAATTATATGCGTGCAAATCTCTTTTTACGATTTGCACCTGTTGGCGTTCTATTTAAACCCCTAGCAAACCGATAAGCTTTGCTTTAGTGTCAACTTGTGTTACTCGAAAGCCGGTAACTTCGTCTGTTTTGGTAAGAGGTTTAGTTACTTGTTCAGTACTGGATCAGTTCCTCTTCTGCGTCCTTTGACTTAGGCAAAGAGTTACTGCGGAACTGAATTTTGAGGTTATTGGATTGTGGGCTACAAAGTTAGCACTACTATCTTTGCTCATATCTCCTACTCTCTCATAGTTCTTTTGACAGTCCTCTGTGTTTAATTAAGTTCTCACGTTCACCATTCTTTTCAGACTGTTGTGTTTTGTTTTAATACGCTCAGTACTCCTTAAGCCTTAATTCTTCACCCTGTACTCGAGGCATTAGAGCTTTTTCTTTGGGATAATCTCCCATAGGAGTATTGGTATTTTGTTTATTCTTTTTTCCCTATCCTTTTGTCTCTAACAAGACTTAGTGGTTATTCCACCCCAGGTGGTTAACTTAAAGTATCCTGCTCAGTCGCGTTTGGTCTCCCTAATTCCCCACTTCCTCACAAATTTGGCAAAACCATTTCTGCAAGCAGACAGAAACACAGAATCTGAAGATCTTCTGCTGCGGTGCAAATAGTAACCTTTGAAGAGTTTCCCCAGGCATTCGCATCTGCTTTAGAGGCTATTCAACAAATTACCCGAGTAACATTGACAATATCCCAGCAGTACTTCCTGCAAGTATTATGATCAAAGGTTGACCAGACTGGCAAAGGATACTCCAATTCATTACAAACCTGCATTATTTGTAACTGAGGGATAAAGTGCTGCAAAACCCCTATTTAGTATTTCAACACAGCCTGTATTAATACAAATGGAATGTTATATTGTAAGGTAAGCAGAAATATAAGTTATCAGATCTCAGCTATATTACACAGCAATGTAAGTGGCACTTTAAAGTGGATATTTAATGTAGGTATTGGCTTAGAAGCCTACTAGTTCTTTCCATCACAGTTTACACAGTCAGGATTACTCTGACCAACACCTCTGTGGGAACCACAGTAGATAGACCAGCAGGAAATGTCCCCGTGTCCCATACAGTCCTTGGGGAGGAGAAGTGAACAAGACCGAATGTTTGGCTTACCTTTGGGTGTCCCCTAGCAATCTTGTTAACATTTTCTCACATGCATTTTCCTGCAATCAAGGCATGCCCCATGCCTGTACAGCTTGTGCTTGAAAACTACACCTACATCTCGCTAAGTTTTGAGTTTTTCAACACCAGCAGTGGTAACTGCTGATAAGACACGGAGCACCAATAAAATGCTGTCATTGTAATACTTCAGAAACATGCCTCCAATATAAACGTTATCAGTAGAACTTCCACTTCAAGCCTTAGTTTATTATATTTATTGTTTGAATTGGTTGCAGTGTCATACAAATAAAACAGTATCATTTAAAGGGGAATTTCAATTTATAACACTTTGGGGGCCTTTGCACACCTACCCGGGCTTTTGTGTGCACCCCAGACAGTTTTTAGGTTGCTTGCTTCAATATTTACAGTAGATATTTAGATCTACCTGTGTAAGCAACCCCCCCCCCCATCCAATAGAAGCCCATTCAACATCAAACTCCACATTAGACTTATTGTAAACACATGTCCCTGCATCTCATGAATGATATTGTCCTTCTAATGAATGCGTCGCCCTTCATTTTTCGATTAGTTATTTCATTATGTTAATATTTTACGCTGATTTGTTTCTTTCCTTTACAAATGCAGGAAGTAAACCCAGGCAGTTTAATGTCGAACTCGAGGATGCATATCATTGCACGACTTCTGATGTGGGCGTACCTGCAAACAATAACATTAGGTTGCTCGTGGAAATAGTATTGTATTACTACTAGCTAGCGAAACCGAAAATGTCTGAAGAGGAAATAAATGGATGGTGGCAACCCTATAACAACAGCCAGCAAGCTGCCTAACTGTTACCGTAGACATCCTATGTATCACAGACAGATGCGATAGCTTTAGCCAGCCCGCTTAGTACCTTCCTCGAGCGGTTTGACCAACGATGGGAAAACAGTGGGTACAGCTCCAGGCTTCAGACGGTCGCCTTGGTAGTCGGTGGCTTCAAAGTAGTCGCTGCATACCCTTAGTCCTTGTTTGCAAACTTCTTCGACTGTTATGTTGGGGTGTCTGGTTACATCCACCCATGTCTGGCACAAAGTTGCATCGCGTAGAAAACTATGAAAATGTGCTTTCAAGGCAAGTTTAATGGGGACATTATAACAACCGAGTACAATGCACCTCATTATTACACCAATATTGCATCAAACAAAAGCTAGCAGACGTTAGTTTGTTAACAAAATGTTTTGCTTCTCTTTTCGATTTTGCTGCAAAATGAAATCGAAGAAGAAAAAAACAGAAACCGTACTACTATGTGGACTTACAAAAAAATAAAAAATAGGTCTTTGTTTCTAACGTTAGACATTTAAAATGAAATAACTAATTGAAAAATGAAGGGCGACACATTCATTAGAATTATCAGTCATGAGAAGCAGGGACATGTGTTTACAATAAGTCTAACGTGGAGTTTGATTTTGAATGGGCTTATATTGGATGGGGGGTGGGGGGGTTTGCTTACACGGGTATATATAAATATCTAAATATTGAAACAAGCAACCTAAAAACTGTCTGGGGTACACACAAAAGCCTGGGTAGGTGTGAAAATGACCCCAGAAGTGTTATAAAGTGAAATTCCCCTTTAACCATTTCAGTTCTCTGAGCATATTTCTACCAGGTACTCTTGTGATATGTTTACACATTATAAAGCAATGAAATGTACTATTGACATGGCTCTATGATGTGATTCCTGCATACAACGTATTCTCATAAACTAAGATGATATACTTGAACTGACACTTTTGGTTTTGGAGAAATGCCCAAGTGAACAAGTAAGCTTGACATTTCCTGATAGGGACAAGTCTTGGGAACAAAATGAAGGGCTGCATGAGGTCATCTATTACATAAACCCGTTTATTCTATAAAAAGTGTAATGGAAAAAAAAAACCTGGTCACATTCTTGGTTAGTTTCCAAAATCTCAGTTAAAAGGTATTGTTCCTCAAAATAAGAAGCAGACAAGATGGATTTATTATCAGTGAAACAACACTAAAACAAAAAAAGCCTTTTAATATTGTAGAACAATGAATTTTTCAAAAATTCTCAAACTTTGCACGTGCATTCGTGAGCGCGTGCCCCCTGCCCATTCGGATGAGCATCTCCATATCTGCATCAAACCTAATCTGACCAGGCGTGACTTCCTCTTGAACTACAATATACTGACATACTTAATTTTTCTTAATAATACCTTAAAAATGCAGTGTAACAACAAATTTCGAGTTAGATTAATTTTCCATTTTCATCATTGAGTTGTGCATCCTACTTACTCCTTCAAAGGCAAACTGCTCACTTATTCAAAGACGCTCACTCATTCAGCCATCCGTCATTGCCATCCGGGAGAGAGAGAGAGGGATGGAGAGAGTGTATTGAAGGTTCATAATATAAAGCCTGATATTGAAATTGTTACATTTTTTAATGAACCACCATAGAAAATGTCATTACTCACTCTAATCATAAGAGAGTGCCTCCTATCCTCTCTTCTTCCCCTTCAACTACCACTTCCTCTTCCCTGTTCCTCCCTTGCCATAATAACCATTCTTGACACATGACACCACCCCATGTAACTACTTAATCCACAGTTCTTAGATATTACCTGTCCAATCCCCCAGGCTAAGTGTCATTTGTGTACTCCCTGCCTGTTAGTCAGTGCCTTCACCTCCACTTTGACCCCAATGATAAACCTACACACCTTCTCTAAACCCCCACAAATATATTTCCCACCTGATGTTCCCTAGCTCACTTTTCTAATGTTGCCAACCCTGTCCCTTCCCTTCTGATGTACTCCACCCCTTACAGATTATTTTACCTTTTATGTCTGTCCCATTACCGTTACATTACTGTTTATATAGCTGACAATAATTACAATTCTGTTTTTATACCTCTCATTTATTTGAACTGCACATTACATGTTGAACATTGAATAGACCTATATTCACAATCTGTTGGATCTGTTAATTGAATACATGGTAGTACCAGTAAAATTAACCTTGTGGAACATCAGAGGAATCAGATCTCCTGCCAAAAGAACAAAAATATTGAACCATCTCCAAAAAAATAAGACAGATATTAGCTTATTACAAGAATCATATTTCACGGAAGCAGAGTCTCAGAGGCAACTGCCATTTGAATTTGCCAGACCTACCACACAACCTACAACTCCAAGAAAATGGGGATTTGCTATCCTGATCAACAAAATGTCCCATATTCTCACATGATAACTATAAGAGAGGATGACATCATATAATCAGTGGCACCGTCGGCAAAGATAATATTACCACAGAAATGTTTGTGGCCCTTTTCTTTTCTGTGAACTAGCAAACTCTACCAATTCGCACAACATTTTGGGTGGCGATTTCCACGCAGTCCTCAATCCACACCAAGACCACCCCAACCTACCATCAAATTACAAACCTAACCTTAATCAAACAGTGCATTTTAGATTGTAGATTCTGGACTGCATAACCATATCCCTGCATATTACAAATCTACAGAAGCCATGAAAGTCATGAAAAAAAAAAAAAATCAACAAAGTTGGCAAAAAACTTGTACGTACTAGATAAAGCAGACATTAACACACACATATATATAGATCACGTGTTAGGTCCAGCCATATACTAGGTTTTAACCTGGTCTTGTTTCTATATGTATTGTAATTTAATTTCTTAGACTTATTTGTAATTTTGTATATTGACAAGTTTGCCCAGGAGAGTTTTATTTCTAAGTTTGAACATCTAGAGATGTCTGAGCCAGTTACAAAGAGACTTTTAGATTTTTTGCATCTACCATCCTGTGAAATCAAGTATCCCATTATCGAACAGTGATTATAAAAACAACATTTTTCAAGTCACAGCTGAGTGCTTAGAAAATAGGAAAAGCACAGGCACAAACCACGAGGGCGAGCAAGGTAAATTTGCCAAGCTACTTAGAGGTATACAAAATTTAGATGCAAAGCTGGTCATTCTGCAGACTACAACAAACAAATATTAAAGTGCCATTTCTTGCTTAGAAGCTGGCCCAGAGCAAATTAAATCAAAAGTAGTGGATATTCAAGACAGGGAAATTATATCAAATTTGTAAACTAAAGGAAGGCATTGAAAAAGATGCATGTAGCCTTTTGGATAAATCTTTCCCACAGTGGTGTAAATTTCTGGCAGAGAGACTGATAATGATAATTACATCACCGAGAATAAACAAAAAGGACCATGCACTCCAATCCCCAACCTTCTAAACCAAGGATACAGGCACTGTTCCTCTCTGGTAAAAATAAATAAAGTTTTCTCCCTGACTTCAATAATTTCACAGCTGAAAAGTTTTCCAGAGTTGTCCCAGGAGAGAAGGCTCTCATCCTGAGGCCATTCCTGAAGAACCCTGCTGCTCTCAAAAACCTCAATGGAGCTGAAGCTCATCTGCTCGAGTCGCCGGAAGAAGCAGGAGTGTTTATTCTCTCGCTGGGAGAGAACAAAGTAGCTCACTCTGCCACCTCCTCCAGCTCCAGATGGCAGGATACTTGAGGCACAAGCCAGGTAGCCTACCTCGTGTCCCTGAAGCTCAAAGTACCACACAGCAGACATTTCCCGGAGTCTATTTGAATCAGACCTCAGTTGAAAAGGACCCCACAGACAATGCTAATTATCATCCCATTTCCTTAATGAATCCAGGTGTAAACTAAGGTTCTCACACACCGATTGGAAAAACATTTGACCATACTAATACATAATGAAATTATTAAAACCAGACTGATTTGGATGCCCATCATATTTGTCCTAGTATTCATACTAGTATTATGCAGACATAACATCAGCATAAGTGCCATACTGCGTCTTTTATGAGACCTTCCAAGGAAACAGGGTGTAGCCTTCCAGGGAAACTGTGGGTGGCATGTCCTTGCCAAAGTTGTATTACTGCTGTTATGTTTTATTATTTATTATTTATTTATTTTTGCTCATCAATGGTGTGATTTGACTCCAATGGTTTCGTCAAACTATAGCTCTAGAGACAAAAAGCATGGCATATCCACACAGACACCCGGATCTATCACTCAAATGTCATGCTTAGCTACTCAGCTTTTGGACTCATAATTGCTCAGTTAATTACCATCAGTGCTCTATAGAGAAACTTGCAGGAATGTGCTTATTCACCTATTTTTCAAAATTTCTAATGGGTGAATTAGGATTAACTTTCAACCTATCTCTTCACAGTGGTGGACGAGTGGAGGTGTTATTTTGTTTGTGTTGTGTCTTTTGCTAAAACCAAAAAACGATGACAAAAATGTCACCTGTTAAAAGCTGTAATAATAATAGATATACTTTAATGTCAAATTTCATTACAGCAGTATATTACATTTGTAATAACAGGAAAAAGCCCATTTCACAGTCCTCTCTAGTTTGAGATTTAGAGGCACAATTTTTTTTTTTCTTCTCAAAGCAAATAAATAATACATTTCTTTTGGTCAGAATTTCCCATGATGCACCAACCTCAAAACAGATATGGGGAAATAATGTCGTAATGGAGTTTTTGAGGGGGGAAAGAAATGTATTTTGCTCAATAAAATATTTAAAAACCCTTAAGATCAGGAACAGCTGGGTCATACTGCTCTCTATTTGAATGGTTCTGAATGTACCTGTCAATTTCTAAACACCATCACTTCCCTGCTCCACAGATTGTTTGATATATAATACCTCCATATCTGTATATGTCCAGCTTCAATGGGCCTTGGTATCAATAGACTACTAATGTGTTTTAAAACCTGTTCCCTTCTGGCCTTGTAGTATAGGCATCAGTGGCCATGAAACTTGGATAAAAATCCATGCAGAAAATTCGCATTCAGAGCCATCGCAGAGTAAATAATTTATAAAAATGTTTTAAATGTCCAAATGTAATGTATTTATATTGCTTTCACTTCCAGTATATAATCATTTTCTTGGATTTTGGATCTTAGCTCTTTTGTCCACAAATGTTTTTTGTAATCTAAAATAGCTCTGTTTGTATGCAAGCTAATTCCGAGCTCTGACCCCATTTTAAACTCAATCCGATATATCTCCACTGAGCAAATTCCAGAGATGCAAAGCTGTAGCCACAGACTGGTCTCAGATCAGCACTGGATAATCAGCTGATTTTGGTTGTCTGAGCGGCGATTGGTGTCCTTACGAGATGACTGAGCCAGCGATGAATTAGAGAGGACTCTTAGCTTTTAAAACAAGCACTCTGAGGAGTTTCTGTGTTTAAGCATTGTTTATCTTATCACCCAGCTCAACACTGACGTCTGGCTAAATTACAAGGTGCTTCATATTTTTCTTTTCTCTTTTTTACATTTACAAGTACATTGTATGTATCATGGACAGTTTACATACAGTACATACATATTTCACAGGTTTCACAGGTACTTTGGTCTTGATGTTACACTTGTAGACCAGTTCACAAAAGTCTGCCTCTTATCAACCCCAAAAGAAAACAGACTGTTTAGTGTGCTGACAGGGAGTCAGCAAGTGTGATTAAGAGACAGTGCTCAGTTGCAATACATCTGATCGGATCAGCAGTATGTAAAACTTAGGGTTCTCCATAATACAGTGCAATCATTGTTTTGTAATGTTGGAAAGCCGCTGTCATGGGGAACAAGTTGGTGTCTCAGTTAAAATGGTGAACCCAGTGTGATATGCTTACAGGGACAGCACAAGCAGGATTCATTGTTGTACTGTTTTGTCATGATTATGTCTTTATTTGATGACTTGGGGTTTTTTCTTGTATATAAGGACAGAAGTTCAATGGTTCGGGGAGACTTGCCAACACGGTCTCCTACGCAGATGTATATGCATATAGCCATTTCACCTCACACATTTTGCACCATTGTATATTGTCATTATTACTAAACACACTGAACAATAAACATTCATTTTAACCTGGCATTCCTCTTTGACACTTACCACTGCACTCCTAGCAGTTTTAAGGTCCTAACATACACACAACTTTAGGATATCTGCACCTCGTAGTCACTCGCCTATACACTAGTGTCGTAGCAGGATACACAATTGTATTTATGCAGGCTACACAAGCCAAAGACATATCCACATCTATCAAGTTAGATAGTGATTTGTATAGAGAAATTATACTGGCAGATAGCAGCCTCTTCTGTCTATGCATAACTGTTGGCATGAAGGAAAGGTTAAAACACCATTTTGGAGTCAGATAATCAAGATAACATTAAATGAATCCTGTTCTAGTAACATCGGGTAAGACTGCACGCGTTCCTTTGCCACTCAGATACTTCTGCTGTTTGCTTTGTGGAGGAGTTTCTTACACTTGGTGACCTGGATGTGATAAGTTTTGTTTTCTTACTGTTGGTGACCTCGATACCCCATTTGGTATATCTGAGGGGTTTCTTACACACTTGTGCTCTTCGAATAGCACTGTTGCATCATAACAACAAGGAATGGTGTGTGCCCTGTGATAGATTGGTGGCCTCTCCAGGGTGTATTCCTGTATCTCGCCCAATGCATACTGGGATAGGCTCCAGCAACCCCTGCGACCCTGCCCAGAATAGGCGGGTATAGATGATGGAAAAACCTGAAAATGTTAGGTTGTGCCCTGTTCTCACCTATGCCTAGGAAAACCCCACATATTCTGATTTGGAAATCAGAAAAATAGAACATAAAACAATATTCACTTTTTTAAACTAACATAAGAACAAATGATTAAACATTCATCTCATCCATTTTTATGTATATATGTTGCACTCATAGCTGAAAGAAAAAATGCTGTTTATGAAGGATGGAACACAATTTGTCACCCTGATTACCAATCTATTGCTTTATGGTTTTGTTTTTCTTGTTGCAGTAACTGAGCAACAGATAAATCACATCTTTAAGTAGCTTCAAAACAGTACTTATTCTGAGGACATTGGCACAGCCCAAATTTCTGTTTAATTGAGGAACTGGCCCATATGTTTTGAATCATTATAGATTGTAAAGTAGGGTTGCTGGAACTGAACAAAATTAGGAACAACAACATGCACAATAGCAGAAGACCTATAATTTAATTATTTCTGTGTTTACATATAGATACACATTTTACATTCTGTAATACCATTCCTTGAGCACCAATATGAACACCAGCTGTATAATTCCCTTTTCACCTTGGATAAAATTTTAACATACGCTGCAGCTATGTTATATCATAACTGAAATACAACTTCATGTAGAAAAAAATGGCCTCTCGTGATGAAATAGGTACCAAGCAGAAAAACATGGAATACTGAGCCCATTTAACAACTAAAAAAGTAAATAAAAAAATAAATAAATGAAACTCTAATGAGCCTAAGGAGTCAATAAATGTTTCACCCGCTGTATCATAAAAGCCCAGATGAATAAATAAATTACCTGAATCTTTAAAGAGGGCAGCAATGAAACTTTTCTTTCAATTCCTGCAAAGACACAATACCATTTCATTTTGGAAACAAAATCCCTTGATTCCCAGAGAAACTCATTACAAAACCAAGAGTATACTAAGCTTAATTAACTCATAGGGTTTTTAGTATTGGTTCTGGTGCAATGGAAGCTGAAAGTAACCACATGGGGATGTTGGAAATAAAATCGCACAATAAGCGTAGACAGAGAGGTGGGTATTTTCTCCACTTTGCCATGATTTCTGGAACCAAAAAAAAAAAAAAAAACTCCAAAGGAATACTTGTTTGGTGTGGAATGACTTGTTATTTTCTTCTCTGAAGTGTTGAAGTTCGGCTGTGATAGAGCTGCATTGGCAGAACCATGAGGTATGGCACTGAAAAGAATGGCTGCACTCCATGGGTTGGTTTTGTAAACGTGTAACAAAAAGGAACCTGCAAAGACTGAAAAGTACTTGAAAAGGATTAAATGTGAGAATAAACTAACATGGATTCTTAACAGAATTCATGCATCATGGGCTGTAGGAACCAACAGCCATTGCTTGCGGTCAGGGGTGCAGCAAAAGGACAGCATTGGTGAAAATCCTCCGCCAACGTGGCCGGCATATCTGACCAACCAATGCTCTCTTTATGTACAGGAGTCGTTTCATCAACATGTTTGGTTATCTGAACAGTGATAGGTTTCCTTTTAAGTCAATCAAGTTATAGGACAAATTAAAAAGACTGTAACCTATGGGTCTAGGGGTCCAGCAATTCACAAGTCATCAAAATGCATATAGCCTCCCCTTCCCAGTGAGTAATGTCAAACAATCAGAGGGCACGCACAGACTGACGCGTTCTCGAAACAACTCAGTATTGTGCTATAAAATACATTTATAAGGATAGTGGATCGAAAAAAAGTGTAAAAAATGTACACTTTTACACTGTGATTGAAGGGCTTGAAAAAGCAGATCTGCATTTGTGGCTTCATTTTCAGATTTGGAAAGTAGAGACTCACTTGAACAGGGTGCTCTAGACAAAGAGATTACCCCACTGGTGGGCATGTAAGATTACTTAAAAAGCAAAGTTAGTGTTCTTATTATGTCTTCATATTCAACATTTTATTCCACATCAAATTTATTTATGCTACTCCGCCTCTAAAGGACAAAATCTCTGGCAAGGTGAGTAACTTTAGCAGCAGCAATGCGGCTTCAACCCAAACTATTAGCTTTCTGTTATAATTCCTGCAAGCTAATATTTCAACAATAATGTTCATTCTAAAGAGCAGCATGAACCAGATGGAAATGGTCTTTTCAAGTGTCTGGAGTAAAGGGGTCAATTTCAACTACCATTTTTAAAATTCTGTTTTTCATTAAGAACGGTACTGGATATATGACTGAAATGTCTGCTTTCCATTTGCCGCTCTACACTTTAAAGCTATTTCTGAACAATATTTATACAGCTGTGTATATTTTTAATTTGTTGTTCTCTTAATTGGGATGCTCCCATCTTGTTTTACTTGTTTTAAGTGTGAGTCATTTTCTCTTTCTGTATTGCATTTTTAATGATTGTTAATGATTCGTTTACTTGGGCACTTTTCTATTTTATTCAGGTAGATTTTTTTTAAACATTAAAAAAAAAAAAATCCTTATAAGCAAAATATTTATTATACTGGCTGCTATGAGATGATTTTTTTTTTTTTTTTTTTTTTTTTTGGGGGGGGTGGGGGGGGGGGGGTGGGGTTGGATCCAATGATGCTTTTGTAATTAGCATGGTAATTTACATTTTAACCAATCAGCGATGAGTCAATTCAGTGCGCAACCTATCAGAAGTCAGCATGCATTGCCAGAATGGAGATGTCAAACCTCTAGGTCTTATGAGTGTGCTTTACCTCAAAACAGAATTTTCCTGTTTAGAAATTTTTAAATCATAAGTACAATAATAATCAAATTTGTAAATCATAAGTACAAATCTGTGTGGCTTAATTAGCACTTTATATGCAAGATGCATGTTATTGCACAGGGCATTAAAGCACAATAAAGGTTCACCCCATTAAATACACCGCATAAAATATACATTTTATCTATTAAACTTTTACACAGGATACACAGGAGGATTTTTAAGTGTTAAAATAATTTCAAGAAGAAAAGGAGTGTTGCTGTTATCACTCAAATATCAAATGCAAATATCACTCATGCATTATGGTGGTGTAATTGAAGGTGTTAAATTGGTCGATAGGTATAAACTGGCTCTAAAGTTCCTGTGGGGTAGGATGACAGCGTTGGTTGATCAGTTGCCTGTCGGTTCCCCTGTTGAGCGGCAAATGAAATGTCTTCCTCTGACTCATGCGCAAGCAAGTCAGGCTGTGGTGAGACAAGAAATGGCAGCTGACTTCAATTCTTTGGAGGATAGATGATAAATATGATCGGGCATTACAAACTAGGAGGGAAAAAAAGGGGAGAGAAAGCATGAAAAAACAAGGCTCGCTCACAAGAACTGACATTTGCCAAGCTTTCAAACTAGAGTTAAAAGTGAACGAAATACAAATTCAAAGACCATGTTGAACCATCTTGGTACAAAGCACACCAGAGTGAACTCCTATTTTCGTTTTGACTGATATCACGTTTCATGTTGATGTGACAGTCCTCAAAGAGGTCCGCAGTGCCTATAAGAATGTCATAGCTGTTTAGGTTCACTTCAGGTCTTTGTGTAAATGCATTTAAGGGGACCTAGTTCACAAAGAATTGAATCCATCAGGAATACTTAATACAGATAACAGTGTAGCCTGGAATAAAAACAATTTCCTGTATGAGAATGCCCAAACAAAAATAATTTGTATTTTTCCTTTTAGCATTACAGTATGATTAGATTATGTAGCACAGTGGTGTCAAACTCAATTTCGGTGGGGCTGCAGTGTCTTTGGGTATTTGTTGTTCCTTTTAGTCAGCAGCCAATTAAGCCCTTGAGAATAGGTATGTCGATTCTTTAGCCAATAAAAAACTTAAATGAATCTCTGGTGCTGACATATGCCAGAAACAAGCAAATCAAGGATTATTTCACTTGTTATTTTGTATGGGCCCTTATTTAGGTAGATTTATGGGAGTTGTACGTGCATTAATATAATTTTTATAAAATTAATGGCAAATGTTTTAATATACATATATCATTAAATTAAACCCGAGTGAAACGTGGATTTTTTTGGAAGTGTCTCAAGTCTGTGAACCAGTGTTTTTTTAACCATTGCAATGGCTTTTTTTGTGAAAAATGCAAAGGCAAATCTTCACATTTTGTACATAATGTTATTCTGTTATATTGTTTTGCTATTTTTTAACATAATTCAACCATAGGGCCAAAGGAAGTACACCGATGGTGACTTTGTAATAATGTCTTTGTTGAACAAACTCATGAAAACTTCTGCAAGTAACTTTTAGAATAAAAATATATTCGAATGATAATGGACTCAACAAATCTCAGAATTGATAACCTTTTTAAGGGCATTCAGGATATGAAAAATAGTCTCATGTACTCACAGTCAGAAATAGATAATCTAAAAAAACTGCCTTTGCGTCCAGTTGGAATGCCATTAAAGCAACAGCAAGTGACCTTAAAAGTGTTCAGTTCAACACAAACAAACTCATCCACAGCAAAATACTTAGAAAACCAATCACGGTGAGACATCTTGATTGATGGTATTCATGGCGTTAAAACTGAAACCTGGCAGGAATCACAATTCAAAGTAAATTGCTCAAAAACCACCTTAAACTGGATGTGATACTAGTTGAATTAGAAAGTTTGCATCGCATTAAAAAGTTTGATAGGCCTACTGGCTGCGTGATGCCCATTGTGGTTAAAATGGTATAAAGATAGAGATACTTAAGCAATCAAAAGCTCTGAAAGGCACCAAGTATCCCAGATTTCCCAGAAGCCGTGTGACTGAGAATGGAACTGCTACCCCAGCTCCATGCATTTTTTAAAATTCAACCAGCTTGTCATATGCCCACACAAGTCCTAAGATGTCCAAAGAGAATAGGCCCATTCTAACCAGCTCACCATCTCTGATCACCCATGCAGCCCTATCCACCCTAGTCCTTCCCTCTTCTTCATGGAGATAATAATGGTTACCTCCAGTGCACCGGATTATGCCTTCTCCCATCAGAACAAGCATGACTAGCCTGTTCCATTTTCAAGAAATGACCCTGATGCCAACTTTACAGGTAACAATCATGTGAACAGTTACTGCTTGTATTACTCAGATAAATCTTTTAAGAAACTATGTGCTGAAAAGAAAATATGTAATGAGAATTATTTTGTTTCATTTAAACATACAAGTCTTTCATACGGTCTTTCATGTTTGTGATAATTGCTTTATATAACTTTATAATTTATTTCAGGGAAGGTACTTTTAAAAAAACTTTCTCTGCACATTTTGTTTCTTCTTTAAGTTCAAGTTTTTATTTGCTGCATTTAAGTTTTCTTCTTGTGCAAAATGAAAATAAATAAATAAAGTAAATGCAGAGCTGAGGAAATATTATAAGAGTGCTTGTATAAAACCTTTCAATACTATTTGTAGATAACAATCTATCCATAACAATCTACAATCTATTTTTGACATTAACTGCTCTGCTTTATCATTTCAGCTCATTAAATATCCTGTAATGTGACTTTTAACAATGTACATTATGCTCATAAACTGTCTGTCTCAAACTATTATGTGATTTTAGGCACTTTAAATTCACATTTATAAATGAAAGAGTTTACATGGAAATGTGTGTACGCACACTTTATGATACAGTTTTATGCCTGACCATTTGATAAACAATCAACGCCTAAAACAAACTGCAAAAGAGTACTTGTTTGGTTCGGATTTCATGTTGTTTTCGAAGGTATGAAGCTTCATAGTTTGGGAATGGCAATAAAAGATTGGCCGTCTCTCAAGGGTTGTTTTATAACCCTGCATGCGTGTGTTTGTGTATGAGTGCACATGCATTGATAATGAAAATACTTAATTGAACCTGCTTGATGGTATGTGCACTTTTGGTTCTCCTTTCCTTTTTTGAAACATCCTTAGTTTATGTTTATGTCATAAATGTCTCAGCAACATTTCTTGTGTTTAAAATGTATGATACAGTGAAACCTGCTTTGTTGGCCAGCTGCCCATGATGGCCACTGTTTTGTACTTCTTTTCACTTTTCTCTGTATATTACTTTTGCATCATGGGGACCTGACCTGACCATCGGCCATGCTGTTGCTTTCCCACAGGAGCTGGATTGATGCGTATGATGGCTACTCGGAAAGGGCTTTTTTTGTTCATGTGTTTTTTTGTTTTTTTTTTACTTGTTAAAAATTTAATCACTTATCAGTAGGGGCACTGCAGGCTTACTTCAAGTAATTGTGCTATCTTTATCTTCATACCTTCTTCGATTTTTTACATATAACCCATTAAACCGCGCAACAACCATGGTAGATTTATGTTGAATGGTTTTTTAAGCATGCCGCCATCATCACTGGTATAATGTGAATCATATCCTTACTCTGTGAAAGTTATTTGTATTGGTTTTAAAATGGCAGTTTATAAATCAGTTATGCTCAACAACAACAACAACAACAACAACAACAACAACAACAAAAGTGATTAGATAAGTTGATACACAAACACAGAGAAACCTGCCTTGGTGGTCATCTTTGTGTGGAAGTAACCTGCTATATTTCATTACTCCCCTGGGTGGTCACCTTAGACAGGTTTCACTGTGATTTGATCATTTGCATTTCCGTTTTAATTAATATTTGCTTAGGTACCCTTATCTACCCTAACGGATATTCAAATATTCTGCAAGTTTTTATTCTATTGCTGCTTCAATGGCAAGGCCAACCAAGTTACAACTGTCAAGCCATCCTCCTACGGTTATTATCTACAAGGCTTTGGATAGTGAGCAATGGAGCCCATGTTTTGCAGTTTTTACAGTGTTATGGTTACACTAAATTTATTTTGAAAATGTCAGTGTTTTGCAACCAACTTCAGATATGATGTGGACGACCACCTCATCACCTTCCCTGAGAAAAGAGTTACATTTTTACTTGTGGAAAATTGAGTCATATTTGTGACCATAAATTTGTAACACTATTAGATGGAATCTCTTTGATTGTCTGAACTCACTGCAGAACCACCGTGAGGACTCATAGGATGCATATCAAATCATGCTACTTTGTTTTAGCTGTCCTCAGAAATCTTGTTGCTGTCCCAATGCCCAATATGATTTCTAGAAGCTCATTTAAAGCTTTTAAAATCTAATTTTATGCTGTTTTAATCATCGTCAACCCACCCTTTTGACAAGCGGAGTGATGATTACATTTTTGTCTGTGAAGGATATGTTACGACATGGGTCACCTAAATGCTCTCACTTGAATTTCTCTGCTTTTTTTGTCAACTCTTACTGTCACTCAAGACTGTTTTTATCTGGAATATAAAAACGAGGCAAACAGTAATATGGGTGGCCCGAGTAATGTCGGAAGGTTCTAGCAATCCATGTTTATGAATAAGAATGCACTCTAACAGTCCTAACAGTCTGTTGTCAGCCCCTATTCTTGCAGAAAAATGGACCATAACTTTTATAAATAACCCCTATTGTCCTTAAATGCTTCTGGGAGCTGGGAGTTTTGATACCTGACAATTTGGCAAATGGTGTTGCTGGCTAAATATAAAAAGCATGGCATGGTGATTATTCTTTCTGGCACAAACAATATCAGATGCAGACACTTGGAAAGAAAAGCACAAGAAGATTTTTCAAGCAATCCCCTCTCCCCTGTTAACAGAGGAAATATAAACTTCAACAGGCAATCTTCCTTACATCAGATTGTGATTCATTGATATTTTATATTCTCTAGCTCAGTGGCTTTCGTACTGAGGGTCAGTGATTTTACACAAATGAAGTGGGAAAAAATCACTGAATGTAGCTTCATTAAAGATAGCCTGCCGTTTTCTTATTTATGTTTTGTATTTGATACTTACCTCATTGTTGTTTCTTCTTCTACTGATGTCTATCCCAGAAATTCTATTTTATTTCATCGTATGCCCAAGTGGGCACTCACAATTGATCATGATGCCATTTAATATTTCCTGCATCAGTGTACAGCTTTAGGTCTGGCAAGACTCATAAAATCTGGCCAACAATTTAACCAGCTAGCTAGTCAGATAACCAATACAAGAACATACTGCGAAATATTTTGCAATGAGATTTTCTTTAAAACAATCTTCTTCTACTAACTAGCTAAGGACATACTTAGTAGAAATTATTTTGCGTGTGTGTGCGTGCGTGCTGAACATGTGCTGGATAGCACAGTAACACTGAGCCGCGCTAGCTTCACAGAGCACAATATGGACCCAGGCAGCTAATCGCACATACAATACAATATCAGATCTTATGGTACTTCCCTGCCAATATTTCATCACACCTACCCATATATCAACCGTAGAAGCTGAAAAGGCTGTCCAGCAGTAATCAGAGCAGAACCATGCCATTGCCTGAACCAGCAACTGGGTGGAACAGATGTGTTGACGCAGTGGATCGCTTGGACCCCCCACCAGGACACTGGAGAGTCACAAGAGTTTGTTGGTACGTACTGTCACTTGGCACTTAATTGACCAATTAGAACAGCCTGTTTCACTGATAAATTCTCCTCAGCTGCTAAGTCGCAGGAGTCGGCTGTTATTCGTTGTCACTCTGCAATTAATTGACCAATTACAGCAGTTGATTACACGGCTAAATTCTACTCACCTGGTTTCCTAGCTCTAAATTGTTTGCTGATTTTAATTGGTTGCAGGACCAGGCGGTTGGGCTTTCATAGGGGAACTGATTGTGTACTGAAGCCTCATTTATCAAAATTGGCATGAATACCATTCTAGATATGTGCATATGCTCAAATTCAGAATCCTACTTATGCATTAAAAATGTGTTATTTGTCAAAGTTGGGTGCGTCAACAGACAATGTGTAAACACACAAGCTTAAATTCCACGACCAGTAAATATCCTTAATTAGCCTTATATGGCTATGTTGCCTCACAACAAGAAGGTCCTGGATTTAAATCTTGCCTGGTCCTTTCTGCGTGGAGTTTGCATGTACGTGTGAGTTTCCTATTGGGTTCTCCGGTTTCCTCCCACAGTCATGCAGCTAGGCTAATTTGAGACTCTAAATTGCCCATGGGTATGAGTGTGTAAGTGAATGACGAGCGAATGGTGTGTGCCCTGTGATAGATTGGTGGCCTGTCCAGGGTGTATTCCTGCCTCTCACCCAATGTATACTGGGATAGTCTCCAGCACGCCCCATGAACCTGCCCAAGTTAAGCGGGTATAGATAATGGATAGATGGCTTGAAGGCATAGGGTTTTTTGCATGTCCTTGAAAAAAGAAACGGCACCATTAATGGTAGACACCAGTGCTGGCAGGCCCTATACAGTGGCCTCAGGATTGGGGTGGTGCTGACCGAAGAATTTTCCTACAGGAGGGATATGTACATCTTATTCCCTGTTTTCTCTAAATATAAATTAGCCTTGCCCTTGTTTTGGTTTAATTTTGAACATACTCCTTTTGGAAGCCACACTTGTAATCTACACACGCAGCATCAAGAGGGGGTTTCGTAACATCCCATATTGAAAAGTCATATATTTAAATATATGGCAAGACATTCCAAATCTACTTAAATATATTGCTTAATGTATGTATGGATTACAATTATTAAAATTATTAAAGGGGCAGTTCACCCAAAAATTAAGATGTTTCCACTTACCTGGAGTATTATCTGTCCATTCAGATAATAACACATAACAAAATTTAACTGAATTTAACCAGCTAGTGATTACAACATTAGTCACATCGGCAAGCTAGGTAGCGAACGTTAGCCACCTCTCATTAAGAACAAATTGCTTGTTAGCTAGTAAGCTTGCTAGCTAGTGGGGATAATGCTGCAAGTTACCCCACTCACAGTGCCTATTGCACCATTTATGGACAGATGGAGGCATAAAGTAGGATTTCCAGATGCCCAGTTTTTGACCGGAATGTCTAATTTTCAAATTATTTGTCCGGTTTGTGGTCCTGACCGAACAATGTGATGTCCGGTCAGATTAATTGATGAAAGAAATTTAGAGTTAGTTTCTAATCAATTGCAGTGTTTTTCATTGTCCCGTCATAATTTCAGAATGAAGCCTATATATTTTTTTTACTCTCAGAATAAACATAGCTATGTGCATTGAACCATCGCCTCAGCAAAGCCCCTCACTCACAGTCAGTTCCCTCCTCCCCTCTCCTTGCTATAAATGCACATGAGGTGAGAGGGGCCCTTTGGCACTGATTGTAGTCTCTCTTGAATGCACCTGCATCTGAACTTCCACAAGACATCGATCCAGAACACATTTTGAGGAGACAACATGGTTTGAGTTAATGATCTATTTTCTAGCTACATTGATGTCAATACGGTTACAATGGTTTGAAACATTATTTCCAGGATCAAGCTAACAAAGCTATCTGTATCCCAACAAAGCCGGATATTATGTTAAGTGAGGGAGTGACACTGTGGATATTGGCACTGCAATATGAATTATTAGTGGCTGGCCAAGTCTGACACAGTACCATATTTCCCGAGGTAACTACTGATATATTTAAATTAATATGAAGGAAGTGGCTACAATGGAATGTCAGGTTAAAACAATAAATATAAGCCACACATTTGTACTATACTTGTAGGACACATTGTTTCCAGCATCAAGTTGGCAAAGCTATATCCCGACTGTCACTGTAATGTTATGTCGATTATATAAATTGATTAAAAGCTATTGAGTGTTACTCAAGTTTCAGTACTCGTTCAAGCTGAATGTTGACACCAGATATTTATGTCGTCGGAATATCTCCCTCCTAGAGAATCTCTGCTTGAAAAATGTTGATTAAATGTTTTTGCTATTTGAAGTTGGAAAAATATAACATCAAGGCATGTGCTTTAAAGTCTTCTGGGTGGTGGTAACCATTCTCCACATTTCTCCCCATACATCAACGTGAATACATTTCAATAAATTATCTGACAGAAATATCGCATTTGTCTCTGGTTCATTGCCATTGTCATTGCTTTCCTGAAGGACACATCAACAGAAACACACAATCTCCTTGACTTGTCATTTTAGTGGAATAAAGACAGAAATGTGGGTCTGAGAAATCATTTTGCAATATTGCTGGTTCTACTGCTAGTCAAAAAAGAAAAAAGATTTTTCAATGGAGGGTTTTATATAGCCCAGCGTCTTTGTAAGCAATGTAGGAATGGTGATTGTTTGCTTGCTTGAACAGCCATCACAGCAAAACAAATAGGCCATTTCTTTCATTTCTGAAATAGTCCCACACTGTATTTTATAGAACCAATTTTTAAATTTTAAATACAGGCGGCATGGTGGTACAGCTACGGCTGACTGAGACTGAGATGTCGTCTCAGGGCCACCGTACTCAGTGCCATCATACAGTACGACTCTGCATTGCATATACCTGTCCCTCATTTTTAACCAGTTCTTTCCAGTACCTGTAATCCCTGGATGAAATGCCAGTACAGTTATCAAAAGGGTCCCTGTCTTTCCATCGTCATCCTCAACATAAAGAATATGGATATGAACATCTGTGGGCGCTATTTGTGTGGAGTGGAGCTGCACACAGACATGCTCTTCCACTGGAGCACAGGGAGTCTGATGATGTAGCATGTCCCACTTGTAATCTCTTAAGAATGATATAATTGGATTCCAGATCCTTCTAAGGCATCACCTCATGGGCCTCAAGTGCACTGAAATAAAACATGTATGGACGTATAAGATGTATCTCTGACTGAAATATTATGATTTTCCATATGCGTGATATTTTCCATATTTCAGTTGTCTCCACAGAAAACCTAAACAGTGAAAAAATTTATAAATAATAAACAGATAAATAAATATGTATACTTAGCATGTTAAATACAACACAAATTGCTTTTTTGCTGCACATTCCAGCCTATTCATATACTGCTCCATGGTCAATGGGTATCTTACCACTGGAGATGCTGTGTGCAGTGAAGAGGTTAACAGTCTGTTATATTTCTAATTATTTCTGTTAAAAGATTAAACAAACCATAAAAAGGGAGAAAGGGATACTTTCCCATCTTGAAGCGTTAAGACACACCATTCAAAAGAAATTATGATTGTTTGTGTAAATAATAAATAAAGTATTTTATATTACTCCAGGAGAGCTGAACCTTCTAGAATATGCTTATAAAACAAGTAATTGACCATAAGTCATTACCAGGGAGGCAAAATAGTACCCCCTTCCTGCTTTAAGTAAGAAGACAAATCATTAATTTTCTCTGAAATACATTAAGGCATTATATAAATATATGCTTTCTGAAATTTCAGTACTCTTGGATAGTGATTTCGTTAATAAGTGGGCTTGCATCATTGTATTTTCTACTACGGCAATGCCTTTAAACCTATGCCAATACTTCTGTAAGATCAAATACGAGAAGGCCAATGACTATTCCCCGATCATTGAAAGAAAGCGATAGAGAGGGAGAGTTCAGCTCACCTGTCAGCTCTTTGCAATAGCACACCCTGATTGGTTCTGAAGGCAGGCATTAATAATGTATTGCCGGTGGATTTTCTTCTTCATCTGTGGGAGGGAATATTATATCTTGGTGAACCATACCCTCCTTACCCAGAATGTAAATCCAGAAATGAGACACTTATATCTATGGGCTACATTTTAACGATCTAAGCGCATGGTTCAAGTGCATTTAGGGTGTGTCCAAATCCACTTTTGCTAGTTTAACGGCGGATAATCTGAGCGCAAAGTAAGGCACATGAATCAAAGGGGTTGTACTTTGTCTCTTAATTAATCATAGGTGTGTTTTGGGAGTAACATGAAATAAACCAATCAGAGTGTCATCTCCCATTCCCTTTAAAAGCCAGGTGCACTTGCACCTTGACGGATTACTATTATGATGGCGGATTTGCCAAGTAGTAGGAAAGAAATATTATGACTAACCATTATGACATGTATTTTTAAAAAATATCGCGCGTTGTGCATCTGCCTATGTAGGCGCATATTACTATCTTAATAATGCGCCCTTAAAATAACAGTAAAATACTGCGCCATTGACTTAAGACCAGGTTTTTGTCGGTCAAGCGCGTAATCGCTTTCCGCTGCCTCAAGATAGCAATGCGCCAACAATGCGTCTGACCACACCTCATTTTAAGACCAACACGCCCATGGGCACTCAGATGGGCGCAAGTACATTTGCTATTTAAACAACGTGGGCGCTGGACGTGAAAATGACAACTGCGTCGGTCTGAAACTAGCAAAGACACTTGAGTTGCGCTTGGGGCCGCTTTGCGCCGGGTGTAAGAGAGAGCCCCTATGTCTTAATATTCAAGGTTTCCGAAAGTGTTATATTCAATTTATTATTTCTCAATGACACGTTTTAATGTTACACCGATTTTTGAATGTACTATGTAATAAAGCTAGTTCCGAATTACAAAACTGACTCTGTTTGCTGTCTACCTACCTAGATTAAAATGCCCTGGTAAAACTCCTCGTCATTTTTGTGACATTGGTCTATTGCAGCTATGATTGCTACTGCATTCTCCACACTGGGACATACATTCCCTTGGTTTAATGGCTATGCCATTTTCTGATTCATTGACTGTGTGCTCAGTGAACAACCAAACAGAGTGGCATAATTTGTACGTGTTGATAAAAATGAAAATGGATACAAAGAGGATCTTATTACCAGTACCATAATACTCAGCTGTCATTACTGCTGGCTAACTAGCTCTCACGCTGATCTATAAATCAAGGTCCGCATATATTTAGAGAAAAAACATTTGTGGTATAGCCACTCTATTGCTAGAAATGCTGTTTTCCTGATATCTTGACAGTAAGGTGGGTCAGTTGCCATTGTGTAATAGAGGGCTATGCAAAGCTAAGGCAATATGTGTCCAGGAACTGAATCTGTAATTTTAGCCACAATAAATCATGTCTTTTGCTAATGGTATAGTAGCATCTGTCAGTGGGACCTGCTGGATAAGAGCCCCACAATACCAATCTACTGTCTGCCTTTAAACTCCGTACCTTCAAAATAGGGCAATATGTGGCAGCTTCTTTATTCCTTTAGGATGACTGTGAGAAAGGCTCCTGTATAATTTAAAACAGGAGGCGGAGAATGCCCTCCAGCATATGTTGTCTCCCTGTGTATTGTATGGTAATCAGTAAAGGGCATCATGCATTATACTCTCCTCAGCGATACAGGGTAACTGGATTTTATTAAGCTGCAGTATATGCATGGAGGGGATGGTTTCAACAGCATCCTAACTTCAATATTAATTCAATATAAGCACATTACTTTTGGAATAGATGTATAATTCAGCAAAGGTGTATTCCTGAGTCTCTGTTTGAGCCTGCATATGCCAGACAGAATTTGACACATTTGAATAGATCTGAATATGAATGTTTGAGCAGATTATATAACACTATGCATGGCCTGTGGATAGAGAATAAAAAGCAGATATCAGTGAGCATCTGCAAAGTCCTCAAAGCAGAAGACTTTCAAATGTAAATAGCTGCGGCTTCTAATTTGTCATTTTTATTTAACATTTGCTCGTTATGGGTCATCTCAGGCAGCAATAATGAATGGTTTTGTACATCTCTAGTGGTCATATTATTCAAAAATGTCCTAATGATTAAACAAATGTGAATAATTTGTGACAGTTTTTTTGTTTGACTTGTACGCTCAGAACGATCTGTTGAGTGTGGTGTTTATTGTAGCATTTAATGGCATGGAGGACATGTCACTTTTGCATTGTCTTCTCTTCCCAGTTGCTACAAACTGGGCTGTTTAATACACAAGGGTTCACTGATGTAGAAGGCAATGCAACTCATTCGGAAAACTGGCACTCTAATGCAAATGAAACATCTGCTTCCGGGAATGACTGAACTGAAAATATTTCAGAGGCGTTTTGAATTTTTTTGCTTTTAAAATGCACTTAGAGTAAACCTGGGTGAGAAGTGCTCATTTTGAAGTGTTTGGTTTTGCATGCCTACTATTTTCAAATCAGTCTTGTTAGAGCAAATGATTTGCAGTTTGTTTGGTATATCTCTGTTTTTTTTACTTACATAACTTATATAATTTAATCACAATTGTTCCATACATCAGCCATGTACATTATTGATCTAGCTTTTTTGCATGTTTTATTGCAATAGAATTAGCAAATCTATTACAGAACTATACACACAAACACAATGTGGAAATGGTATGCATAGGGGGGGAAAAACCTCACTTGCCTTTGCCATATAGCTGGAGAGAATGTGCCAAAGAAATGGCATGGCTATTTATATACAACAGTGATCGCACGGAACCCTTCCAGGGAGGGTTATGTGAACTCTGGCCTTTACTTCTCAATAAATGTCAGGGCTATTCTTTCAGACCTCATTTTGTATTTCTGTTTTTCAGACATAACCCTAGAAATAAAAAAATAATAATACATCCCTTGAGCCTCCACACAAGCCTTAAATCTACATATAATAAAATGATTGGCAACCAACCCTCCAGAGATCTGTCCCACTCTGCAGAGTTGACCCTTAAAGTGTTGGGACAGTGGCCTTATCTTCCACCAACACCTGTGCATTTAGTATTGGTTAGCACACTCCTTCTGTATTTCTGACAATGCAATTTGTCACACCCTTTTTCTGAAGATTACTTTTTCACTGGTTATATATTTTTTTTGTGATTTCATTTGTCATATTTTAAAGTGCATACTGAGGGTGACACAAAATTAAATTATGGGCAATTACAGGTGCAATGATGCCTGTAATTCTCTGTGGTGAAAGAAATGCCTCCTTGGTTGGCACGTGTGACTAAACTGTGTAAGCCTGTGTACAGAGAATTGTGATTATTTGGTCTTACTTGTATATTGTACTACACAAGGGTGACATCATCTGTGATCAAAAGGGTTGTTGTGGCAAGTGTTGCAATTTTCCCTCTGGGCAAAATAAAATACAGTGTAGCGATGGGGGCGATGTGCTGTAGGAGATGCCATTCATCTAATGAAATGGTATACTGGTCATGTCCCCACAAATCTGTCCACGTAATCATTGACATCTGACTGGCTACACTGTCTACTGCATATCCTCACCCAGTTTCAATCCACAGACCAGCAATGCAAATGAGCCTTAGGTTCTCGCTTGAACCTCCCGGTTAAATAAACTGAAACATCTCCTAATACACAATCCACATAAGGAGAGAGACAAGTATGAGTATGCACATACCATAAATGTTACTGTTGTTCAATGGTGCTGTCCTGTGGCACGAAAAGTCCAGTTCATAACTTTTCCATTAAATAAATGAAATAATTATTTTTAAAATGTGTTTGGTGTTTACTCAGTTTCCCTTTGTCTAATATTGCATGTTATCTAAAGATCTGAAACTATTCAGTGTGACAAATATCCAATAATAGAGGAAATCAGGAAGGGAGGAAATACTTTTTCATGGCACTGTATCTAAAAGAGTTTGCCGAGTTCTGGAATAAAAAGGCTATGGACAGATGAGACTAAGATTCATTTGTATCAGTGTGATGGCTTGAGCGAAGTGTGGAGGCCAAAAGAAACTGCCCAAGATTCGAAGCACACCCCTTCATCTGCGAAACTTGGTTGTGGAGGCGTTACGTACATATGGTTTGAGCATGTATGACTGCCGCAGATGCTGGCTTACTTGTCTTCATCGATGATGCAACTGCTTAAAACAGTAGCAGCATTCTGACGTGCACAGAGGCATCTTATCTGCTCATGTTCTAACACATACACTTTCAAATCCATTGGACAGCACTTTATCTGACAGCTAGGTAATAATTCCAAACATACTGCTATTGCAACAAATGAATTTTCAAAGCTAAAAACAGAAAAAACAGACTGGCCAGATCTGAACCAAATTGGACATGCATTTCATGCACTTAAGAGAAAACTGAAGGCAATTTGGACACTTGCCTTACGGGTTTACCACAGTCAGCATCTTAGAAACACCACTGTGAGATTCATGCACGGAGCTAAGGCTGATCTGGTGCTAAAGTGCTCCTTTATGGGTGGCCATGCAACTCGCACTCTGCAAATACCATTGTCGCACCTGAGCGTAAAGCAAACAAATCAATCCCTGCCTTCCCCGGGGGGGAACATTTCCCCCATGATCGCACGCCTGCCACTTCTCACTGTCAACAGGTTTCCTCAAATGGTCAGTGGGTGGAAGCAGATTGGCATCAATTTTATTTTCTCGTAAAAAAAACGCTCTCTCGTTTTTCCCTCCTCCTCCAAGTGTACCGCCGTCACAACCAGTTCTTGTAATTTTGGGAGTCATAGCCAGGTCAAGCATGATCCCTTATCTAAATTTAATTCGCCCATCGCTGGGTAATCTAAAATGAATGGTAAGTTTTGTCTCTGCAATCTCCCCCACCCCGACCTCGACCTCTCTGCCAAATCACAGTAGTGTCTGACCGTAGACTGCATCTGGGCAGAACTAAACTGAGCTAGATGTGTCATTAATTGTATTTGCATGCATCTTGCCTGCAGTAGTAGCAAATCTCAGTTCCAGACTTCACATTCATTTCTGCATTATGTCCTGGTAGGGTGAAATAGGTCTTCCTATGGTTCCTGAGAGGTTAACACACAGAATGGACAAAACTATTTTTCATATTTTGTAAAATAACACCGGTTTTGAAAGATAAGTATTGTAAAGGAAAATGCAGAGTACAGAGTAGCAATAATCATTATTTTTCTGAAGTGAAATCAATTTCTATTCAGTCGTAGGGAGGATACTGGTATTAAAAATATTTTAAAAGGTTTACCAGCCACATGTTTGGTGGTTATGATAGGCTGATCATATTTGATGCCTTTTATTCCCACAAAGAAGAAGTACATTTGCAGTTCACTCATAGCCCTATCTTAGTTTTAAAATAAACTATTTTCAGATGAGCATGATACATGCATGCTGGCTTTACTTAAACCTATAATTAGGATTACCTATATTATAATAAATATAATTTTTTAAACAAATGCATACTGTCTGGTCATCTGATACATAGTGAACCAGCTACCAACATTTAACATGTATGTCAAAACAATAATTATTCCTATTTTCACTTTTAAAAAAATCACTTTAACCCATGTATCCATCCATCCAACCATTATCTAATCCACTTATTCCTGGTCAGGGTCTTGGGGGGGTGTGGGCTGGAACCTATCCCAGCATGCATTGGACATGAGGCAGGAATACACCCTGGACAGGCTGGCAATCCATTGCAGGGCACACACTGTTCACTCACACTTTACCTAATCAGCCTAACCAGGCTTCGGCCAGGATTCAAACCTGGGACCTTCTTGCTGTGAGTACAGTTCTAATCACTGCATCAGTGTATCATCTATTGAAACATGTTTTAAAAAAGGAGCCTTGTGCATAAAGTGTTATCATGAGGTGCAGGTCCGGCAAGATACAAATAAAACATGAAGGGCAGCAATAGCAGTTTATTTATTTATTTATTTTTTGAGCAGCACACTCCAAAAAGAAGAGACAGAAGACTCTATAACATGAAAGACTTATATTGCAAATTAGGATGCAAATGACGTTTCGCCCGATCGCTTCACTTTAATGTGATAAAGTCTCATTTCTCATCTTTTTTTTGAGAGTGCAGTTCAAGAAATGCCAGCTATTGCTGCCCTTCACATTTATCTTTAAGCAACACTTCACACTTCTCTGACCCTTTCACACTTTTTAAATCACGATTTGGGGAAAGACACGCACATCCATCCTCCCCTCCTCTGCATGCCTGCTGTTGCATGGGGGTAGAACTAAACTGTTTGTGGGAATGACAAAAAATTGACCTGAACATATGGTAGCAGCCAAAGAAATTGTAAGATGTTCAGGCAACTGATTCCTATAAGGTTTTCAATCATACATTCAGTTATTCAAATATGTATTCTCAAGTTAAGAGTTCCTTTGGAGATAATCATACATTCAGTTATTCAAATATGTATTCTCAAGTTAAGAGTTCCTCTGGAGATAATCTATTTGGCTGTTGATTGGATGAGAATGTTTGATTGAATCCTCAGTATCCTGCCCAGTGGTGAAGGTATCAAATAATTGTGTGTTGCAAGCCTTTTTTTTGCCTTCTTTTGCTCATCATTATCTCTCAATAAAAGCATTTTTAACATACGCATACTTCCTCCGACATCAATTCCACCCCTAGTTTGAATGACTAAATGCTCAATTTTACTCTCATCTGTCTGTAACACTGTGTTCCAACCAAGGTTTGGCATTGAAACTTAGATTGAAACCAGATTCAATGGTTCCAGTCTATATTTTATACAACCTTTTTTTTATCTCGCTCATCTTTACAAGGGTGGCAATCATTTTAGAGGGCGCTGTATGTTTTAGCAAGCAGTTGTTCTTTTGTTGATAGGAAGGCCATAACCACTGAAGTACTTTATTCTGATTTTGGTGCATGTTGACCTTCAAAAGTATCATTTCCTGACAGCATGTAAAAGCTATTGCATAAAATTGTGAATCTCATTGTCCACATTAAGTAGTTTTGTTGTGAGTCATAAAGTGCTGTATAGGTTATAACCAGGGGTCATCAACATGTCCGTACACGGACAAATGTGTCCGTGGCAAGACTTGTCTATGTCCGTGGCAAAAAATAAATAAATAAATTGATTGGGAAAAAAAGTTTATTTTTTCCCCATGATAATATACATTGCAATCTGTTTGAG
This sequence comes from Anguilla anguilla, assembly GCF_013347855.1. Lineage (NCBI taxonomy): Eukaryota > Metazoa > Chordata > Actinopteri > Anguilliformes > Anguillidae > Anguilla > Anguilla anguilla. The sequence continues at coordinate 23,515,319 of NC_049206.1, read as the reverse complement.
AACAGCGAGGAGTACAATGAAGTGAGCAAACTTGCAATACTCCTGCTCACATTAAGCCCAGACACCTGCAGCTGTGAGCGCGGTTTCAGTCATATGAACACTATTAAATCTCAAACACGAAATGCCGCATTGATGCCTGTTTTAGGATTGCCACCTGCCCATATACAACGGCTGACTTTCCAGTCTCCCAAGTTTTAATCATAACAAGGTAGGGCACTGTTTTTTTTAAATGTTAGAAATACTATCATCATAAATTGTGTAGCATATTAAAATATGTACTATGGCACATTGTGAGGTCTAGCATGCAATTGTGTGTTTCTGGTGATATTTGAGCACTTCAAGTTCTGTGTGTCCGTGGTAAAAATCGCATTTTGACCAAAAAGTCCATCACAAGCCGACACGGTGATGACCCCTGGTTATAACTATTTGCTGTATACCCAGATTATAGTAGACAGCAAAATTGCAATCACTCAAATGGATATTCAGTGAGTTTGTATACTCTTCTCTAGATCTGGAGCACCCAAATAAAGAGGAGAAAAGCCATGATAGTCAGCAATGCTCCTGGTCCGCAACCTCACCTAGGGCAGCGAGAAGGCTAACGCTGTAACTGCTCATTTGGAGATCTACTCTTCATTTGCACTTTTTTGCTTAGCTCATTTTGAATTTGATCTGCCATTATTATTCAAATTTCCTAAAAGTTTTGATTCATTTTCACACAGCAGTGCAGACACAAAATTGCACTTGTGCAAACATCTCATAAACATACAGTGGATTCTGTGGCTTCCCCTGCTATTTCTCTGTCTTAATAATCAAAAAGGACACTTCAACTTCAAGTGGAATGCACTAAGTCTCTTCTGTAAAATTCAATCAAATAAAAACACAATTACCCTGAATAACCCAGAGCTGTATCAAACTTAGGTCAGCTTTTCTTGCCATATTGACATACAGCAGAGAAGATTGGAAGTTCTAGTCGCTGACATTTCATTTTCACTGAGTGATTGACAGGTTTTGCATCAGATTAGTCAATAAATAATAAAAGATATCATGTTGTGTATTCAGCACAATATCCATATGGCAGAGAGATGCCTTTTTAGTGAAAGGTTGATATGTTTATTACTTCCGACAGACATTTTTTCCTGTATTGTTATCATTTTTTAATTTTTAACAATAACTTGCTAGTCCAAGGGCATTATGTTGAATGCTGTACACAAATGAGATGAGCAACCCACTTCAGATGAGATAAAGATGCCATCCGCCATGTGTGGCTAGGCCTTTCATAAAATATAACATTTAAAAACATTAATAAATTTAAAATAGAAAAATATTTCCTTGTATTTCCTTTGTTGAATTGATAATATTTATACTGTTTTTAATTCATTTTAATAGCGAAATTCCATATTTGACATGACTCCCAGACCTACAATTAGTGTGAGGGTTGGTATTAGGATTAGTGTTGGGGTTAGCATTAGGGTTGTGGTTAAAATTGAGGCTGGGATTGGAACTGCAGTTAGGATTACGGTTAGGGATGAAGACAGGGTTAAGTTTAAAATTGGAGACAGAATTCAAGTTAGATGTATGACCAGAATTTATTGTGAGTTGTCTTAACATTTCAACTACAGCAGATTGCAAAAATTCCCTGGAATGGCCCCTGTTTCTTAGGGCCCTAAACAAAAATTGAAATTGCATTTTATATCCCAGTGAAATCTGAACAAATACTGACAAAACCTTTAAACGCATCTGTCATTTTAAAAGAAACCTTCGTTTTTGGGATTTGGCATTTACTGTCTAGGGAAGACAAGAATGATGCATCTAAAAATTGATGTGGTTTTCTGTGTGGTTTAATTGCTGGATGATGTTAGTTTAAAGCAGTAACAAAAGCTTTGAATTTATCCCTCTCCTCCATCCAGGCCCCAAAGATATTGTATAAGAACCAACCATAGAAGTCGGGATGAACTGAGCATGTGGCCGGGGCACCTGTTTCCCATTATGCCGTATAAATATTTGCACATGCAGGTGCAAATTCCTTGCCCACAGCCGTACCCTCCACTTACGCATAATATTGGTCTTGAAAATGAAAATCGGTGCCAGTAAGGCTTCACTCCAGCAATTGTAGTATGTCTTTATCAGGTCCTTTGTAGCTCGGAACGCATTTCTTACCGTACGCATGCTCATATTCACGTACAATCGTTCCACATTAATATTAAAAGGAAAGCATTCTGTGGGACCACCAATTTACCGCTTACACAAAATGGTAAGTAGCTGTCATGTAGCTGTGACAGAGGGCTATTGTAATAATCTACATATAAATGGTGCAATATTATACAATTTCACATTCTTCTGCATGGTACGGCATTCCTGCTGTTTGCGGTTTATATATTTTTGTTTGTAGAGACATCGTACAACAAGCATTAGATATTTGATTGTTTCCAGTATGTTTTAATTAATGTAATTTGTTAAGTTGTCTGTTAGCTTCTATAGGATATTGCATCTAATCCAAATGACAATCTTTGAACCTTCAACAGCTTTTTTTTTTATTACGATTTTAATGATAATCTTATTCTGCACGTGTTCTCGTAGAACTTCTCTTTTTAGTTGTGTTAAATTATCCGGTTTTGTGTTCTCATATTTAAAGGCTTTTACCAATGGTTTGTCTCCATGAATAAGTTTCAAGTAATTTTTTTTATTTTTATTTCAGTGTTGAGCACTGTGGAACCCACAGAGAACTGGCAGCGAAAGGTATGTAAATACATCTTCATACCGAAATTTATCAATAACTTTCAAATGTCTGTGGTAATCCCAGAGGTCCACTTATGATTGGTTCTTTTTCCCCCTCTGTATTATATAAAATAAGGCCCAACAAGTTAGGATCCCCTTTTCCACCTTGTGATTTACAGGAACAATTTTGATGACTTTCACAATGTGATTAAATGTCTCTCCTGGAAACTGTCAATGTGAACCTTGGATTGTGTAAAATTTGGAATCCGGGTAAAATTTTCACCCAAAGCTACCACTGGCCTTTTGATGAAAACCTTCCAATCTAAAACTTTTTGTGTTGCTTCCCTATGAACTGTAGGTTGCATGCTATTGGTTATGGAAAGAACACCATTAAGAAACAAGAGAGAAATGTAAAGAAACCCAGGCCTCTTTTATAAAACCCAATCATTAGATAATTGGCTCAGCCAATGTGATTACCATGAACTACAACTGTAGCCATACCTGTACGCCAGCACGCCCATTCCCTTCCTGGTGTCACAATAGAATTCCCTACATAGAGCCACAGAGCACTGTTGTGACTAATGACATTCTTACAGAGCCTTTCGTTCTGCAAATATAAATAAATAAATGAAGAAAAAAAATGTTCCCTGGCAGGGGATTCTTTTTAGTTGATAAGCATCACTTTGGAGGAATTCCCATGCAGGGCCGCACTGCTAGGGGGAAGCTGATGTCACATACATAATAAGATTTTAACCAGACATCAACAACCCCAAGCAATGTTTTCTGCTTCAGTACTTGTCCATTAATTATTGCGAGCGCTTGAGAGCAATGTCAATTATCCTCGAGTGATAGGACAAAGATTTTGTGTCTCTCCACCTCAGTGGCACACGGGTACTCAATAATGTTTGTTCCAACCTATTAAGGAGAGAAGGTATCTACTGTTGAACAATAACCTGAAAATGAGAAAAGCCTCAGAAACGAGGTTCTCTGGTCCCACATTTCACACTATAGCAAAACAGATATCACATATTTAAAAATGGCGGGTTAATCTACTAATCAGCTGTATTTGAGATACAGTTGACAAAAATGTGCATCTTATTCAAGGACACGTGTTTCCAGTTTGTTGGACTTTCAATAGACTATTTTGGTGTTTTGACAATCAAAATAATCATTCTGCATGTTTGAAATATTCTCACAGGAAATACTCACAGGTTTCCATCTGAAACTCCTTGTGTGAACATTTGGATTCACAATGAGGTATGCTCAAATCCATGAACCCCACTGAAGAACTTATTAACAATATCCTTGACTTTTCAAATACAATAACACTATCACAGGAGAAGAATCAGTTGCTAGACAAGAAACAAAAATAACAACCAGTCATGAATGGACCTCTGGAATTATCACAGATGTCCATGATATTTACATACCATTCTCTGCCAGTTCAAAAGATTTTTCTACTTCATTTTGGCTTTTAATCAAGTAACTTTGTTGATCCTGCAATATTAGCATGGTAACTCATAGTATTACATTAGTAGCTGCTCCATAATAAGTAGGTTAGAAGTTATATTTGTTGATAATGAAATGCTGGACAAACCATGCAGATTAAAATACGATCACTTTCTTTTTGCTGCTGTAATTATACATAATTAAATAAAGCATATATTATATGCCACACATAACAGGATAAATGGAAATTATTGATAATATCTGACCGCAATGTAAATAATAAAATGACAGCACTTTGATATGTAGCTAGCTAACAATGCCAAATTACAGGGAAATATGTGTTCCTTTTCAGAGCAGATCAACATAAATTGTTAACAAGTATAGTTAATATAGTCTTTGCTAAAAAAAAAAAAAAAAAAAAAAACACTTATGAATCTAGCTTGCAGTTAAATAGTTAACTGTCCAAATGTGAATTACACCTAAATGAGGCAACTTGGCAATAAATCACTGAAAACACAACTGATTCCCTACCATATGGTGCTGTAACTATTTCTATCCTGTCAGCTAGAAATTTCAGCAGTGCAAAGTTACCACATTCTGACAGGTACAGGTACAATAATTGTGACATTCAATTCTCTTTTGAATGGAGATATTTCTGTATTGCTTCATAGAACATGCTTTGATTTGTAATAGCCTGAGTGTGAAATCTGCTGAAAAAATACATGGCTTATCAATGCATTTATTCTAGACATAAAACAGATCATGGCATATCTTCCCAGCCACAAAATCAGCAACGATGTTGGCTTACAGAGTTGCAGTGACATGCTGATTTCAAGTTAGATGGATGGATGTCAAGTTGGATTGGTATGGTTTTCAGTTGTGACAATAAGAACAAAAATGTAGCCCTGTACTCACAATATAAACATTTACAATATTTTCAATATATCTTAATTAAATTCTGAAATTCTGGAATTCAAAATAAAAATTGTGTATTCAAGAAGTGTACTCAAGTAAAAATATTATACTTGAAGTATACTTTTTAAACATATATATGTACTGACCATGTTCTATCTGTACAAATATTGTCTTAAATTGGCTGAACATTAAGTGTACTAAATACACTGAAGTTGTACTATTGTGTACATTTTTTTCAACTTTAGTATACTTTGTTGTTCTTACAGTGCCATGAAAAAGTATGTTCCCCCTTCCTGATAATTGCCTTATTGGGTTCAAGTCAAGACTTTTAGTAGGCCACTCCAATACTTTAATTTTGTTTGTTTTCAGCCGTTCAGATGTGGCATTGCTTTTGTGTTCTGGATCATTGATATACTCTGATACAATATAGTTTGAAGCCATTCACAAATTTACCATTCCCGTTACTATAATTTGTTCTGAATAAACTGGACCAAACCTCACTACACAGCAATCAAAATGAAAATATTACCTAAAATTAAGTACATATTCTCAGTGACCCTTACGCAACAAATATTCAACTGGGTAACCACCTTGAGGGATTACCAAACTGTGGATTACCAAACTGGGTAATCCACAATTACCCAATTTTACTGGAAAAACAAGAAATCTATAATCAAATTTAACACACAGCTGCTTACTGTAAATTCACCAAATGTCAATCTATACTATCTGCCAAACCAGTTGCAATATATTATGAAATGGATCCATTCAAATCACCAACAAGAACCCTGGCTATAAACTGAGCAAACAGAACACAATGAACCTTCTATTTCTGATTTACCATTTCTTTCTGAAACAATAAAAAAATATATAACTGCTTCAAAAATGGTGTCATCTCTACAGGTCTGAGAACTTGGCAGAAAATCGATACGATCACAAATCACTCCCTTGCACCTAGTAAATTCATACCAATGTGGAATAACCTGGACTTTCGAATAGATAAAAAATGTTTTCACCTTTAATTCATGGAAGCAAAAAGGCATCACCCACTTAAAGTACCTTTTTCAGAATAACTCTCAGCTAACTATCCAATAATTAATCCTGAAGTATGATTTCAGCAACTTTCTTCAACTAAAAAATGCACTCAAAGCCAAAATCAATGTTTCAGCCTGCAACCTATACCACTAGTGGGTGATCTTATAAACATTTCAACATCCAAGAAATGTCTCTCAGCTTAAACTGTCTTTTTATTTATTCTCTGTGGATACATTTATTAGATGAGCTTTTAATTTCTTTTCTTTCTATTTGTATATTGATTTTGTTTAATATTTGATATATTGCCTCACATTTTAATTTACTCAATTTTTTATTTATTAAGTTTTGCTGAATGTTTGTAAAAGCACCTCATGTGCTTTGCCATGGACATGCTTTCTTTGCAATGCTTTTTTTTTTTTTTTTGTATTCCCCAAGACTCCTTTTGCAGTGCTTAGATAAATCCACATTTCCTAGGAACTATAAAGCTATAAACCTGGTTTGCATTGGGAGTTCCATGGATAGATTAGTTAAAGTTTAAATAATTTTAACTTGGAGATTTCAGCCAATCATATTTCAAAAGAAAGCGTGCTTGTGAATTCAAGCAGAGTGAGAGCTGTGTGCAGTTTACTGTAGCGAAAGAGCTTTTGCTGCTATGTCTATATTTTATGATAATGTTTTAGACCACTAGAGAGTCCTGTTCGGCTCCTTAAAGAGCTACACTTGGCTCAGGAGTGATAGGTTGCAGACCCCTTTGTTAATGTTATTAGTATGCAAACATCATAAGCAGACATGATGAAAAGTACGGACATGGCATTGTGTAGTCCTTGACATTGTGCCTTCCCGAATCACGATATATTTTGATTTATTCCCAACTTGCTTGCTGAAATATTGTAACCCTACATTCTTCAGGGAGTCAGTGTGTTTCCTTTGGTTATTTCAGGCTGTGCAAAGAGGCATAATAATCCCCGCAGTCACTGAGGTGTGAGAAATTATCTAAACTCCATCTCAAAGGCAGAAAGCATTAAACATGCTTTTGATGTTGGTTGGAAGTCTATAGTATGAATTTACTCAGAGTCAGGTTCTGGGTTTTTGGTTTAGATGAACATTCACTTTGTTTAATTAGTCCATGTTTCTTGTGTTTGTGTTTTATTTAAATTTAAGTCATAAGTGCTTTCCGGACAGATCAGTGAGCTGTTAAATCAGTAAAATTACAAGCTACCAAAAACTTTCATGTCCTCTTCATGTTAAGTGATGTTTCTGTGAGTAAACATTTTCTTTGAAAGATCCACACACAGGAAAGCACACCAATGTAGAAGTAGAATGTTTTCCTGGTCACAGAATTAGAAAGCAAAAATAAATAAATAAATAATTAAATAAGGGAGGGGCTGAGAAAGTCAGAGAGTGAAAAAGACATGAAACCAGTGCCATTATGCCATCTGAAAATGTTACTAAAGTTGGTCATTTAAAATGTAAAATTGTTGACAAGTATTGCTATCAGAGGACACATCATGTGCACTTTGAGGAAAATGTCTGGAAATTGAATGAGGCAAAATGTAGCAATCCTGAGAATATGGGGAAAATAGTACTAGAAAGACGATAGCCTTGCTCTCTACAAGAATTGTTAGAGTGGTTTTATGAACCTCACTACTGCCACTGCTCCTTTTCACTATGCAATTCAAACCGTCTAACTGCCACAGACATTAGCAGGAATGTGTGAACCAATACAGCTTAAACAGAGAGAATGCTGAAACCTGCTCAGAAGTACTTAATCACTGGGCAAATCTATGGCCATTTCTATTGTCCATTTCCCCTGTTAGACACCTTATTGTTAAGCAGCCATGCGTACATTTGGTATGGGTGGCATTGGGTCCTGCAGTGAACCGGTTTGGTCTCGGCTGCGCTGGTTCGTGGAGAGAGCAGACGCACCTGTGATGCGTTAGCTAATCAGCCCAGGTGCTTAAAGGTGTGCTGCTCTCCACAGCTTGGAGCTGAGTCCGGGAGCTCACACGGAGAGTGCAGTTATGATTTTCATTTTGGTGTTGTGCTTATTTGTCCTTGCGTATAGAAAAGAGAAGGATGAAAGACCTAGAAATTAATCCACCACTGGGAAGTTGGAGGAGCTGGCACCGGCTGGAAAGCAGGCCAGCTACGGGCGGCACACTGGAAAGTGGCCGGGCCGTTTTACTTTCTTTTGTCTTTGTTATTTTAGCTTGTTGTTTCAGTTTTTGCCTGGAACCCATGGGGGGGAAGTGAAGGCGTCTGTTTGTTCGATTTTGTGTTTGTGTGGGTGCTCTCTCTCTCTCTCTCCATGCGGCAACCAACGGTGTTTCCCGGAACTGCCGCATCTCCCTCCCAGGGGTGTCACGCTGGCGTGTGACAGTACGATTTTACATGGCACGACTCTTAACTCCTATTATAGTAGTCAAAGTCATCTGCAAGGTTCTGTATGTATTTAACAAATGTGCTTTCATTTAAAATACTCCTTTTCATTTATTTAGCAGAAGTCAACCGATATGTGTTTGAGTGTTAATGCTGATTTTTAGGCCAACGGGAAGGCCAATGTCTGCCTATTTGTTTCTTTTTTCCCTGATGAAACAAAAAATGGAAATGTGAATTTAAATTCCACACCAACTCACACTGTTTTGTTTTTTTCTCAGACAGCTGAAATCAATGTAATATTCTGGTAAGTATATGTAATTTTCAGTTAGAAAAAAATACAAATTACAGGGGTTGATAACTGAAACTCTGAACAGCAGATTGTATGAAAATACGAATTATTATTCATCACACTACACTAAAACAGGCTTGAAAGTAAAGTCTATGGAACGTATTGATGCATGGAGTGGGAGAAGACTAGTTATTTAAAAAATCTTTTGCGATGAATGGAATTAAGTTTAAAAAAATGTATGACTTACAGGGGTTGGTATGCAAATGTGAAGGACCAACAAGACAATGCTTTATCAGAATGCAAATAAATGTGAACAAATGAATAGCTTTGCTGCAGTAAAATGAGGCCCATTTTATAATAAGGGTGCACAACTCATGCCTAAATAATGCATGACTCAATATGACTGTGTTGTGTAACCTTACTATAAAGTGTTATCAAAAAATTGGTAAATTCAACGCAGACTCAAAGGTGCTGCACCATGGACAGCTTGAACACTAACTGCATTTTGGGAACACAGAACAACTGAGAATTCTCTTTCCAACTCCAACATGATCGTCTCTGCAAACTTCCTAACACTTAATTGGCGACAGTCTTCATTATTATTAGTCACCATACCCGTGCAAAGAATCTATCAATAATTCCTCTAAATAACATAACATTTATCCTTATAAAAGTATAGACTTTTTTCAGCAACATCATTCAAGAAATCAGCTTAGTAGCCAGCCAGCCTGCCAGCTAATTAAATATAAAATGTGTAGTTAAATGAGAGCTACAATATAAGGTTATAGAACTCTGCTAATCCTGATGCTTTGCATATATTTGGACCATGTCAGAACAAGAGCAGCATTAGGCCTACAGTAATAATCAAATTATCACCATAAATTATTATGGTGCAGTGGGTAGCACTGTTGCCTCAAAGCAAGAAGGTCCTAGGTTTCGAAACCCAGGGTTTGCATATTCTCCCTGTGTCCATGTGGGTTTCTTCTGGGTACTCTGGTTTCCTCCCACTGTCCAAAGACATGCAGGTAGGCTAATTGGAGACTCTAAAATTGCCCATAGGTATGTATGTGTGAGTGAATGGTGTGTGTGCCCTTTGGTAGATTGGCAACCTGTCCAGGATGTATTCCTGCCTCTCACCCAATGCACGCTGGGATAGGCTCCAGAACTCCCCGTGACCCTGACCAGGAATATGCAGGTATACATAATAGATGGATGGAAGAATATAACATTAGCTAAGCAAGCTGGCTATAAGCTACCAAACAAGCCATAGCTCATGGACTAATATTAGAAGCAGGTTGTTTGCAAATAAATACTTAAATGTCACACGTGTTGTTCATATGTGTTACATGATGACAGCTAATTGATTTCTAGTTTTTCCTTTTTATAAATTCAATTGCAAACAAGATGTTTAAGTAGGGTTTCATGCATACTGTTTGTTCTCTATTCCACAACTTTCAAATGATTTGGATGATACTGAACAGTTACATGGGTTGAGAGGTCACAAGACAGCATGCTTGAACAAAAAAAAGGTCATTTAGGGCGTTTGTACTCATCAATCCGATTGTGTGAATAGTCCACCACATAAAGTCCAGCACTTAATGTGGTGATGCTGGATGTTATCTTCCTCAGAAATGCAGAAGTGAATTTCCTCCAGTAATGGGGCGCCAGTTAATTAACATTAACAATGTATAAGCTAATAATTTACGAGGAAACTACCAGCACTATTAATTTGAATTTGTTTTAATCAGTTGAGCATAAATATTAGAAAAAAAGAGGCAACACAATGTGTAACAGAACAAATTAATTTAGAACTAATTTACTAAAGACAAAAATAGAATGACTATTCAGTCTCCCCGGTTGTTAGCGAGAACAGTATGCTTTATCCTATGCGAACGGCAGGCTAAAGCTTTTATACCCCTTTGCGTGGGCGCATTTGAGACAAGCTGTATTCAACCCGAGCAGATCCAAGCTTGTGGAAATAGCTCAATTTGCTTTTGCATGATACTCAGTTGACCACTTGCATCCCGGGACACATCAAATACAGTTCTCGACATTGCAATGCATTTTGTGTACCACTGGATTTTTAGATTGATTCAATCCTGACAGGCTAGGAAGAGGTGATTTTATTTCTGATGCTGGTGTTTTGCTTTTTCCTTCGAACAGAAGCATACATTTTGCCAACTCAGACATGCAACACTGATGGACTTAGGGGCCAGATGATTACAGACAAAGGAATACTTTCGCTAAACAGTTTTGTGTTTATTTGTTTACTGGGTTGCCTGCAAGCATCTGTTAAATTTTTTACTTGCAAGTCCGAGTGGAAAAATTCTGACATGACTGTTGCTGACCTACCTGCTAGCTTTCAGCTTGATTATCACCATGCCAGCTCCAGAAATTAAATTGTGACATTGCTGGGTCGGATCTTGTCAGTTTAGATCACATTTGACAAATGCAAAAGCTGCCCGCTAATACTGAGGGAACTACTTCCCAGTAAAGGTCTACTGGGTTAGATTTCTCACTGAAACAAATGATGACCTCTGGCTTACACTGAATCTCTTGCCATAATCATTTCCATTAAGAGACGTTTGCCTCATTACACAGGGAAGTCCCAGCCAACAGGACATTGTTCATTATGATCTGTGGTTCATCACAACGGTTAGTCCTGACATTTCCAGGCCTAAGATGCTCTTCTGAGGAACAGAAGTAGAGTTGCAGAGCTCAGATCTAGCTCACACGACATAAAATCACCGACAATCAATCCTGCCAACCCTTCTTCCTTTGAGCTGGACTCCATATACATCCGGACAATCAGTGCTGATTGGCCATCTCCTCTCCAAAGCTATTGTTCTGGTACAGGTGGTGTCTCTGGTGTCTCGTGGTGACCACCGTTGATTGGTCATGCCAGTGAGGTGAGTGACGTTCGGCTGCCTTTGTTGTAGTCAACAAAGGTAGTGTCCCTGCGATGCATCCTGGCACACACTGGAATGCTTTAGCAGCGCTTTTGACTTCCCTCCTTCAGCAGTCTCTCTCCCTCTCCTCCCCAAGAGATATTTTACAGCTGTAATGTCACAGAGAGGCAATTAATATTCATCCCTCAGATGTGAGGCTTTTCTGACAAATTTTCCAATTTATGGAACCACTACTTTCTTTGATGTGACACAGAAATGTGCTTCACTGCCAATCTCATATGCTTAGCTGTCATGTTGCCGTATGTAATGTGTCAAATATTAACAGAAGGAAGATATTCTATGCATTATTCACATGCTTGGCAGATATCCCCATATTTAGTGCTATGTACGTTTTACACCCATTTATACAGAACAATGTTTCCTGAAGCAGTGCCAGTTTAGTATGCCACTATAAAATGCATAGAAGAGGTTACCTGGAGTCCAACTAAGAAAATATTTGGAAATATTTTTTTGTTATTACTCTGTGATTTTGCTGAAGGTCCTAATTTTTGCCACCTGATATATTTAAAATTTAAGAGTATTCAGTAAATAGTTTAATTCACCAGTAGTTCCTCGTTCCTGAAATGTAAGACAATCACGAAAGGCAAAACAATCTGAAATCCAAGATGAAATACATCAGGGCATATTTGAGTCATCTTTTACGTACATTAGTTCTGTGTCATTTGGGCCATTGGAATTTGGATTAAAGACAATTGGCTACGGTGTGCCTTTTGTGTCTATATTTTAATCATGGTTAATACCACATTATTCTCATCTGGGTTAAACCTTTATTTATGCTTTCATGACAGAATGATATCAAATATATTTTCTTTTGGTTTGAAACTGTATTCTTACAGTGATCATAATTGCCTTCCATTTTAGATAAGATATATGAATTTTATTGTCTGCATCCAAACAATCTGTTTTCTGCTTCCCTACAGAAGAAAATAACAATGACAAATAAATGAGTAAGTAAATAATCTCAAAGCAATGAATACAACTGTTTGTAGTCAGTCAAGTAGAATTTTTGCATCCGTAAGATATTTTTAGCAGTTATTAACTATTTATCCCAACCTCTTTGGAAAGCTGCAATATTCTTGAATATATAGTACTCACTATCCCCACATTTTTGACAGACCTGTAAAAAGAACTGAAAAGTATGCAGAGGACTCATTTTCTCTGAAGAAATAATACAGCACATAAAACAGCACAAAGATGTGGCAAAAATTATGACCTTGCACTGGCCAACCAGGGGGCTTTCTATATTTCTCATTTGAATGAGCAAATGCATCACATATGCTTTATCTATTTTGACTGTTAAAGGGGTGCACAGGCTGAGAATATTAGTCGAACAAATGCGCCATGCAGCCTTTCTAAGCAAGTATTTTGAAGGAACTGACCTCCATATGGTTAACAAGTGACATTATTGAGTAAAATAACTTCTGTTATCCTTACACAGACAGGTACGTTAGGAAAATCAGCAGGATCTAAGAAACAGTAGGAAACCAGGCATATGTTGCTATATGGTGATCCTTAAATATGGTGATCCTGACAATTTTTAAAAAATATTTAATTGAAATATTTTTCAATATTGATCTTGTGACGTATGTTTAGACATGAAAAAGAATATAATATTTTGGCACTCTAACACACAAAAGTGTAAAATGTTGAGAGACAGAAAGAGTGAGACAGAAACAGATGAGGGCAAAAAGTAAAAAAAGAAAGAGAGAATCGAGAGGCAGCATGATTCAAATTTTGATCTAACAGGCATTGATTACAGGAAATAACACCCAAATTTACAGGGGTTTTGTTACAAGCATGTGTTACAGTAAGTGGATGGACATGTTCCAACATGTAGTAAACAATTCCCACATGTAGTAAACTGTGCAAGGAGTACTTACTCCAGCCTTAAAATGCAAAGAAAATCAAATAATTGGTCAAAATATCTGACAGCACGATCCACTGATTCAATAGATAATTTATCTGACAAAATTTGTTTATTTTGTAAAGATAAACAATTGTGGGTGTCTTTTAATTCATTCTAGCAGAAACAGTATATCTACACACCATGTATTACTCCTCAGCGACAGAGGAGTAATTGTGAAATGTTGTGGTAGATTTGGGCAATGCGGGGCTGCTGGGTGGCTCATTTGGTTAAGGTACGGTGCATAGATGAGCCATATACTATGCCTAAACAGAGCACAAATAATGGGAAGAGTGTCTTCAAACTGAAGATAGGCACATCATAACACATCTGGGAGCACTGGCCAGAGCCGCTCCCAATTTGCCAATGACCCTCCAACCACCAACCAGGCACCTGTGAAGAACCACCCAGACAAGCAGCACATTAAGACAAAACAGGGGGTCATCACAGATTAAATCTGGACCATGCCATTACTGACTGTTAGCTCAACAGGATGATGCATTTGGGAATGAGAGAGTTCAGTCAGACAGGGTTTGCTTTCATCACCATACAGTTACCCCTGTTGGTTGATCAGGTGCCTGTAGATTGCCATAAAAAGCTGCGCATGAAAGGTCTTCCTCTGACTTTTCTCTGTGTGAGCTTAGCTGTAGTTTGTGGTGTGAAAAGAAGCATCTGGTGACACTGTGTTTTGGAGGAGAACCGTAGTATTCTGCACTCCTGAATCGGCAGGAGGGTTCAAGCATGTACTGTACGTGGGTGCGGTTGCAGACGATTGGCCATTCCAAACTGGGGTGGGAATTACAGTAGATATGCTCAGCCCCATGTTGGGTGCCAAGTTTTAAAATACCCTACAGCTTACAATGATAATCCTCTGTTTGAGAGCTGGAAGCCAAAATTCACATAAGCAATACAAATACATTAAACTGAAGTTTGCAGCTAATGAATGCATATTTAACACTGTCAACAGGTTCACAGTACTGATATTACAATAATCTGTTAATGTTTTCACACATTCAGCTATGTGTTATGAAAGATCACAATTTTGATCAACCGAGAATCAAAATATGTTGACTAGCTCACAAATGTATGAAAGCTGTTAAGGCTTTTGACTCTAAACAAGTATGCAGATTGAAAGTAGAAAGCCTCTCTTGATTCGATTCCAGGACTGTCACTCTAAAAATTACAAGCGGCACGCTAAGGCAAATGTCCAGATGTCATTGGATCAATTTTATAGCTGAAAACATATTTCCCTTTGAAACATGGTAGGCCACACACTACTTGTCACTTGTTAGGAATTCAGTTCATACCAAGTGTCTTCTTATGGGCAGGTTCTCACACATCAATATTAATACATGAAATACATGGAATTATGCAGTAAGTCAACTGGTGCTGATGGTTGCCTTAAACAAAATTTGGAGTACTTCATTTAAACGTGAGACATTCACAAGCTGCCCCTATTTATATTTACATGACCCTGCTGCAAACTTCGTTTTTTAATTTTCTGGCCTAAAAATGCTTTTTTAAACACTGCAGAGAATTCTACATTTCATAAAGAAAAAATATAATTCTCAAAGAATAAAAACTATTTTATGTCTTCTCGGTGAACATTTTAATTTATTGCCAAGTTCAACACATAAGTGTCAACAGAAACAAACATTTTGCTGTCATTCTTTTCATGTGGATGATTAAGAGGTAATGGGATAATTAACTGAGAAGATTGCTGTAATTAGCCGAATGATTGTTTGACACACGGCCTGAAATGGAGGCTTCATCAGCTCCTTGGTGGCAGAGGACAGAAATTCGTGTGAGATTACAACCAGACATTTCTTTTCTGTACACATGTCATAACTTGATCTCTCATAAAAAGAGATCAGGTTCCTGGTGGATACTCATAGCTGTAATAGCTTTTATAATATTACTGTGCCGTGCGGTTGCCCTCTCCATCCCTCATTCTGCCGACTCATCATAGCTGCTAAATATTAAGCAAGGGAATAGGACCAGGGCTGCTAATTTTACATTATATAGGCCAACAATTTGAGTGTAAAGTTAAATGAACTGCACAGATGTACCACAGTTTGACAAATGTTGCAATTTAAGAACTCACAATCTATGTCTGTGACAAACAAACTACACTTGTTTTACTGAAGCCAGAGTTAATGAAAAACATTGACTGAGTCCAAGCCATTAAATAATAATTAAAAATGATTTTGTCATAACCCAGATGTTACTTTGCTGCTCATTTTGTACAACTGTATTAGTAACCATATAAACATATAAAATAGAAATGTTTGAGAGTTGAATGCTATGGTTGCATAAATTCAGGTAATTTAGAAACTGGAGGCAAACAGTTTATTAGCGTGAAATGTCTTTTCAGTAGGAACAAGAGGGTGACTATTCCCAGTGCTCATATCATATACTTTCATAAGGAGTTTGTTGGTAAGTCAGTCACTTAATTTTGTTTAGTTACAGATTTTAGAGGGGGGGGGGGGGGGGGGGGGGGGTATTTGATAGATGCTTCTGGAATTTACCTTTGTATATATATATGCTTATCCTTGTCCCTGACATGAAATGAAATGGATCGATTCACATTGGTTGTATCATTAAAAAATGGACCACCAAAAAATTATTAAATAAATAAATAAATAAATAAATAAATAAATAAATAAATAAATAAATAAATAAAAATGTAGGGCCTATCCTACCCTGTCTTTTCCCTAATTTATTCACCTTACTTTTACATTGGAATAAGAGGCGAAAAAAGGCTGAAATAAATTACTTAGTATGCCTTAAATATATGAATTTATGCTGGTATTTATCATTAGATGCATGCAGCTAATACACCTTCATATGAGCACCCAATGTCTACCAGCTCAGGTCTTACAGAATTGTTCGGAGTTTGTTTTGTTCATGTTTATAAATGCATTTTTCTTTTGTTTACCAAGTCCCCATTGTACATATCCCCTGCAAAATTATTTTGTATGCATGGTATCAAAAAGATATTGTCACCTCCGCACCATTACTCCCTGCCTGGGAATGTAGTTCTTGACACCTGTCCAGCTCAGAGTTTTCAATCATCTTGAGATCTTTTATAGTGGCCTCAGTATGTTAATAACTGACAGGGGGTTCAGAAGCCGGTGAGGGTGAGTGCAACGTTAGATTAAGGCTGAAACACAGCAGTTGATGCCAGCAAAGTCCCGAAAGAAACAAGAGAAAGCTGTTAGGGAACTGAGTGAAATTTTGTAGTAAACTCCACAGGAAGGCAGCACACCAAACAGCTTCAACAAATAAGATGATGAGATTATTATTATTTTTTTAATAAGCAAAGTCAAAATAGGTAGAACACAAAAACATATCAGTGCTTAATTTTGCTGGAATGTACATGGGGACCTATTATTATTATTATTATTATTAACCAGTCTGTAACACTGAAGCTTGTACCTCTGAAGTGCTTCTGTACTTGTATATTACATGAGGGAATGTATTTCATAATTTCTATTGTTAATAAAGCAGAGCAAAAAAAAAAAAAAGTATTTATACACATTTATTTACAAATGTATACAAATGATATGGACAAAATCCATATGGTGTTGGACTTGTAATAAATATGACTTGTATTTATATATAATTATGTCTGGCACCCAACCTGGGACATGTCCAATTTCCACCCCAATCTTGTATGGCCAATTGTCTGCAAAAAAACCCCACTGCCAATTCGGGATACTGAAGACATGTAGGCCTGCAGTCCACGGGCATGCGATCGACAAGTGGAGGTCACTAGACAGCGATGAACATGGATCCCTAAACTAGGGAACCCTCCCATACCAATGCACGGTACAGATTTAATCTGATCTGATGGCTTATCCATGCACGGCAGTGTCGTGCCTTAACCAAATGAGCCATCTGGCAGCCCAGCAGAAACTTATTTTGATCAACATTAAAAACACTAGCGTTGAACAATGTTTGTCTCAATGTTACCAGCCTTTTTAAAAAAAAAAATATTCTCCTGAGACCCGAAAGAAAAAGAATATCATTTAAAGGGGCTATGTAATGAAAATCGTATTTTAGACCTAAATTCATGTTTAGCCAGTAGTGCTGAGCAAATAGTGTTTTTTGAGTTTGGTTCGATTTCAATTTGTTTTTGGAAAATGATCACAGTTTTTGATAGCAATTTAGTTTTTTATGAATATGTTATGAATGTACTGTGAAATAATGAGAATTGATATTCTTTTTTTTTTTGTTAACAACTGTTTATTGATCAAGACAAAACATATTAATTCCAGCAATAATACTACCCTGGAATGTGGATCATTAAACATGAGATCCCTTCACTCAAAGGTAGCTCTTGTGAATGAACTCATTCCTGTCTACTGTCTTGACACATTATGTTTCACTGAAATGTGGCTGAAAGCAGATGAAAACATTTCTTTAAAAGTTCTCTCCACCTGGTTTCATATATAGACAAATCCCCCATTTTTGTTGAAAAGGGTGGTATTGCTACTATTTACACTTACCTTATTCACACAATTCCAAAACCAGAGTATAAATTTGATTCCTATAAAATACTAGTCATGAACCTTTTTCAGCTCGATGATGCTAGGAACTGCCTTTTTTTCTCAGCTTATTGACCTGGTGACTGTCAACCTCCTGGCCCATACTCTGGCTTTATTCAAGACTTTATTCAAGAATTTCTTTCACACTTAGCTATAGACTAAGATAAAGTAGTGATGCTAGGTGATTTTAACCTGCCTTTTGAAAATGCAGATGATCCTCTTACACCTGCATTCATTAATATTTTAGAATCAATTGACTTTATTCAAATCATTGTTGTTCCAACATATTACTGCGGTCGTGCTTGTCTTAAGTTTTGCTGTTTATATTAGTGATGTTGTAATTCATCCACATAATACTATTCTGACCAGTTTCTTATAACACTGCTTCTACAATTGACCCATCCCATGACATCTGAACCTAAGATGTACAGAGTTTGCACTATCACTACCTCCACTGCTACAAACTTTATTGATGCACTGCTGGAATACTTTGATCTAGACATTTCAGCTTCCTTCTTGCTATCAATTATCTGGCAGAGGGACTGGCTGCTGTACTCTGTAAAACGCTTGATGTAGTTGCTCCATAAAAAAAAAAAATAAAAAAAAATCTAATCAACTGAAATGCAGGTGCCACTCCACTACACTGCAGGTATTCCACCTGGCTTGGAAAGCGAGTCTTGGTGCCTATAAGCGTGCTTTCTCCAGTGCAACGACTTCTTATTTTACAAAGCTTATACAAGAAAATCTGAATAATCCCTGGTTTCTGTTGAAAACAGTTCCTCATCTAACATAATCATGCGGCAGCTAAACCTCAAATTCCAGTTTCAGTTTCTTGTAGCAGTAATGATTTCTTGACTTTCCATTGCAGTAAAATAATAGGAATTAGAGAAAAGATATCTGCCTCCGCAGTAGTCAGCAGCAGCTTTATTGGTATCATAGAACTGCCTCCTAGACACGTAGAATGACTTAAATCCTTTACTCCCATTCTTCTGAGCGAACTAATCAAATTCGTTTTTTTTTTTTTTTTTCAAATCATCCGCCCGTATTCTTAATCTCGTACCCACAAAGCTACTGAAAGAGCTATTGACTGTTCTTGGCAAATCATTTCTTCATTAATCTTCTAATTAATTCTTCATTGTTATTTGGCTTCATTCCCATATCCTTCAAGATGATATAAATTAAGCCACTGCTCAAGAAACCAAATTTGGATCTGACAGACCTGGCTAATTATAGACCTATTTCAAACCTCCCATCAATGATCCTTGAAAAATGTGTTGCTCAACAACTCTCTTCTTTCTTGCTGGATGACAATATGACAGATTTCAGTCTGGTTTTCGGAAGTATCATAGTACTGAGACAGCACTTGCCTGAGTATTGAATGATGTGTTTCTCCCCCTTGATTGTGGTTGTATCTCTGTTATCGTCATACTTGATCTAAGTGCTGCCTTTAATTCCATAGTCCACCATATTCTCCTCTGTAGGCTAGAAAAATCAGTTGGTCTAAATCTTATCTCTGACAGATATCAGTATGTTAGGGCAAACAATGAGGAATAATTCTGCCATTTTGCTGGGAACCTGTAAGAGCAAAATATATGTAGCATGACAATATATGTTGCAGTGAAAATATTATTAAATATTATAATTGTTTTGTTTTTATGTAATGTCCCTTGTAGTGTTAGTCTCAGCGTAGTAGAATACATGGTTCAAGCGATTAAGACCAGAGACTCATGTCCCCGTAGGGAACATGTTGGAATGGCAGGTATGCCATCTGCTAAGTTACACATTGGCAGGACATGCCCCATACCTATACAGCACCAATAGTTTGGCACTTCTTAGAGTTTCCTACAGCAGGGGTTCCAAAACTCAGTACTGGGGGCCCCCTGTGTATGCTGGTTTTGTTCCAACCAGTTGCAATCCCTGTTATTAATTAGGTGCTTTCCATGTTTAGAGGAATTATTTACCCTCTTAAGCCACATTATGTCAGAAATGCTATGCATGCCATAAATAATAAAATCCCCGTGTTCATATTGTGCTTATTGTGTAATGCTGCAAACAATTGCATAAATAGAGGTACAACTTCAAATTGAACACTAAGTTGAATCAATAGGCTCCTAATTGATGTTGATGCTTGGCAACTAAATATAACTATCTAGAAGATAATGAAGAATTCAAAGACAAAGCAAATGATAATGAATCAGACCTGCAATATGTTAATAAGTTTAATGGGAAAATTCTGAAAAAAATTTAACATGTTGAACATCCGAATAAAGGAGCCTATTGATGTACCTCTGTCTTTCATTTGATCAAAAACATAACTCATGGCGTGCAAGAACTGCTGCCGTGGGCTATGCATGGCAAATTGTGGTCACTCACACACTCATGGACGACCTTTGAGGGACATTTTTTGGGACGCATGCGCAGGTGGTGCCGGCTAAACTGTGTCTGCGGAAGTGAGTTGCACCGTGGGTCTGGACGGTTACGTGCTTGTTATGTAATTGTTTGCTATGCAGCACAATATCAACATGTGAATTTTATTCTTTGTGGAATGCAAAGCTATTTAAGAAATAATATGGCGGGTAAACAATCCATCCTAACAGGACCACGTTTGGGAAATAACCACAATGACCACAGACGCTCAGCCCTTCAGAACATTAATTTCTGTACTGTCTCATGTAAACACACAGAATAAATTTACAACTTCACACAATAATGCCCCCAAACTACTGGAAATTATGTGCAAATTTGACACGACAAAATACATACAAAGTGGAATCACACTTTTCATTGTGTGAGAAGAAAAGGACAAGCAATGGCTTTCCCAGGTCTGAGTAATGTAATTTGCGAAATATGAAAAAAAAAATGCAATGTAAAATAATATTTAATCTTAATTTAATTGAAATTGGTTATTTAATACAGAAAATGGGGATACTTCAGCCATGGAGAAATCTAACTTGGTTTGTATACCTTTTTATTCCAAACTTTTAGGGGCCCTGCTTTCAAGAACAGGAAATTGTATAATTTTTAACCATCATACATTTATCCTGACCCACAAATACCTGCAGGCAAACATACATTATAAAACCATGCATGAATATAACAAATTTGTGTTAGAAAAATAATGTGATTACATGAAGTATTGCTATTAAAACATTAATCTGTGTATCAATTAAGATGGATTTACATCTTATTTTGTAGTGATTTATTATTTCTCCCAGCGAATGGCTACATAAATATGTTGTTCTTTTCTACTCAATTGAGATGATTAATGGTGTAGGGCAGCAAAAATCCATTATACAAGTAGAGTTTATTTCATTTGATCAAAGGGGATTCAGTGTTGTTATTAATATTTGTCGGGTCCGATTTTCTAAGATCTGAGTCCATTTTACAACATTAGATTTATAGCCTGGATAAACAATGGAAAGAGTAATTCACCCTACCCATCCCCCATTGAATGAATGCATGAATGAATGAAGACAAGTCCATCTTAAAATGAAACCTTGCAGAACAGTAATATGACGTAATTAGTTTTGGGAAGATGACTCACGTTAAAAGAAGATGCAAATATACACAACCAAACAGTGGCGTTTGATTATATTTATGCAACTTCCTGATGCGTAAAATTAGGGTCTCACTAAGACAACTACAACAGTGGAGCATGAAAGAGATGCGGCTAAGGTAATGAGAGGGTGGAGTCTCCCGGGCCCTTGAGTTTGGAAGTCACCACATTTACTTAAATTTGTGAGGAGAGATGGCAGCAAGATAGAGCTGTCATCTCTGAATATTCCAGAAGTTGATAATTTCTCCCTTACATAGAAGTTTTCAATCAAAGGCCCATGCATTTAGTCTATTCCTTGACTCCAGTGTCCACAGTACCTTTTCAAGATGAGAGCAATAAAACAAAAAAAAATTTAACAGCACAGAATAATTCTGCCATTTTGCTGGGAACCTGTAAGAGCAGAAATAACCAGTCCTCCTCTTTTGGCCACGGACAGCTTCCTGCAGTCTCCTGGGGTCAGTAAAAGGGTTTGTACCTGTGACATATCCCTGGATTGATGCAAAAACAGGAATTGTTAAACTAGCAATTTAAATAAATGGGGCTGCTTTATTCTGGTTTTGCATAAGCACATGAATAAATGAGGTTAACACCCTTTTATTGGCTCTGCTTTATTAACCCAGCCCGTAAGGACTGTAGACAGTAGCTGCTTTGTCCATAGGCAGGTACGCCTGTGACTGATTATTAATTGCTCAAGCAGGGAAGATAAGCTTTTTTAAGAGACAGCTCTTTTCTTAGACATGACAGTGGTTGGGGCCGAAAGGTCAAAAATATTCCAGCTGTCACCATATGTTAGACTGCATGGATCAAAAAAGCCTACATTGAGATTTTAGTTGGGTATACTTCAATAGAACATTTTGGGAAATACAAAACACTCTTAGATGTCTCAGTTTCTCGTCTGAGTGGTCTTATCTTGTCTTGAAACATTATGAGAGTGCTTCAGGAGGTCTCTATAATTTTTCTTTTATTTTTTAATAAATCATGTTGTACCAAATTGAAATGGCAACTAACTTGAACTGCAGTCTGTTTGTTGACCTTTTTGACAAGTGTTTGCATACTGAATTACATCTAACAAACGCAGGATGTCTGGCAAATGTCTTTTCTGTCTAGCTGCGTGTTACAGCATGTAAAATGAAATTTCTGAATTGAATATGTTGGATTTTAAAAGGCTTGCAAATAATTATTTGGACAAAGCACATTCAGGCTAGATTTACTCTGAGCCTAAGTGCTTTCGGAAGTGTAGACAATGGATTGATTTTTCAAAACTGGTGAAAATACTGGTCCTTTATTGAGTCTCAAATGACTTGCCAGGTTCCTAATTAATGTGTTGACATCCACTAATGAACATAATGCAATACACTGAGTAGCATATGGCTCCCCTGTTGGGACTCATGTTTAATCCTTTAATTTTGATTAATGATGCTCCATGTTATATTTTGTGATGGAATTGTATTTGCTGTGTGGATTATGACATAAAAGTAGGTGTGTGCTTTAAATTGCTGATAGGGGAGAAGACACAATTATAGACAAGAAAACACAATTATAGACAAAAAAAAAAATTTCACTTCAGTGAAACATATTTGTAACACCCAGACCAAATGCAACACATGAAGTCATAATACAGTAACTTCAACACACCAATGTAGGAATTGCGAACACAGAATTTGTTTTGCAAGCAAATGAAAGCTCTCAAACAAGTTAAGCACATATTCTCCTAATCTGGTCAGAGCAGGATTAGCACAAGAAGCACAAACTAACACAGTTCTGGTGATCAAAAGATTTGTTTTCTTTCTTTAGTTGAAGTAAAATCCAATCCTTACCACAATTATGAGATTTACATTTGTACATGTTCAGCTTCATAACTGCAATGTATTATTAAACTGGCAAGATGCTCACTAAAACCCAAGATATAAAACATAAAAGTCTAGGGTCTAGGGAAATGAGAGGATAGGAGGAAGATGTCTATGCAGAAACTTAAGCTTTAGAAGTGGGTCTCTCGCATTTGTTGTTACTCAGCCAAATTAAAGGGGGTTGAAGCGAAACATGGGGATGACTGAAAAGCCACTGGGGTGGTACTGTGAGATGTGCAGGAAGAGATGTAGGAAGAAAAATAGCATTGTGTAATTGGTCCAAGTACATTACATGATTACATGAAGGGCAGATAAATGCAGTTCTTAACCTAATGATTTCATTGCATTTAGCTTGGAGCAGTGTCACAGACCCAAAGGACAAAGGACAGACATGAGGACCAGACTAAATTATAGCAAGCCGAATGCAGGACTGAACTCGAGTGGATTTGCTTTCAATGCATGCGGCATTTAAACCAAATGAAAAGTGGCTTGTGCAGTTGTCCCTGACGCTCTCTGTCCGTAATCAAGTTCAATAAGGCCCTGAACTTTTTCTCCAAGTGATTTGAAGCTCCAGAGGTTTTTTGGGAGCGACTGGTCTGGGAATTCCTTGGCACAGTCGCACGGACAGATGGGCTGTCAGTCCAGGGCCTTGGATTGCGTATCTGGGGAGAGAGGGAAGGGAGAGTGGGAACAGAAAGCCTGTCCCATCTGTTTAGCTGCAAAAAGACAGGCGCTTCTCCTTCCAAAGTCTGCTTTCCTCCCTCTCATACCGCCATCTGTAATCTTTCTGTGAGAGACAGCTGTGTGTTGATGGGATTCCCTTCAGCTGTCTCTTCTTTTTCCCGCCCTCTCTTTTTCCCTCATTCCTCTCCTTCTCCCGGAACATGACAGCCCTTGTGCCGTAGACTGCTGCAAGGAGGAAGATTTCAGTTAATTTTTTCCCGGTAGCGGTCCGGCATCTGCTTCTCGCCACGCCACCACAGACTGCATTAACAAAGCTAAACAAAGGCAATCTGTGGTAATATTCATGCAGTCCTCCATACGCACTTGATTCAGGAATGGAACGTCTTATTTGAAACGACTGAATGCGCAATTTCATGACACAAGCTTGTCAAGTTGCTTATGCGGGACTACTTCTCTGAAACATTTTCTAAGAGGTGAGCGAGTCACAAAATGTTGTTTATGCCAAAAGGAAATGGCACAGTGCAATCTGTGTGGAAATGATACACTTGAGCAAAGGCGATATTACTGAGCGCGTGCCATTTCGGAATTTACATAACTTGATGTTGTCAGAACCGCACAGTAAAGACAATGAGCAGCTAATATTATATACCCATAACTCATTTTATGTTTTTAGTCAGTATTACTGCCCTGTATGACTGACATCAGGCCTAAAAATCAGGCCTAAAAATCCCGCATTCATTTTCTTTAGAAATGGCAGATGCTGTCTGTTTATGCTAATTTAATAGAACTCACAACTGAATAGATGGTGACCTTATAACTTATGATAATTATACACATTCTCTAACTGCCACTATAGGTATGCAATTATGGTATATATTAACCCTTCATACAGTACTAAAGGGCCATTAAAGGGTACTTTACCAAATATTGGTGGCTTTTAGCCTAGCGTGGAGTGTACCATGCACTGCCATGCTGTGGGTGGCAAAATACAGAGATCCAGAGGCCTTTGGGAGTTTGCACTAAATCTTTTATTTTAATGCGCTGGAATTTTCTATCATAATAATGATGTGCTTAGTAAAACAGAAATAAAAAACCCACACTCCAGAGAAGTCCCATGAATCGGGTTTAATTATGCATTGGTACATTTCATCACATAAGCTTTCTCATTTGTTACCACTAAGGACAACTCTGAAGAATACACATCATCCCAGTAGTGAGGCCTGGTACTTTCAATGGCTTTTTCTATGGTCTGGATTCAATTACCATTAGTCCTTAATTTTTACTGCACAGTTAAATGTCATTGCTTGTTTTCTTTTCTTCACAAACACAGCTTGGTGAGTTTAGTGTTCACCAAAATCTACCTACCAAGCTGTCTGGAGAAAAGATAGTAGGCTTGCATTCATTTGTAAGTTAAATGAGTTAACTACATCCCAGGTCGGGCCTAATAATTTGAAGTCAATAATTGTGAAGAGTTGGTATCTTTTCTCAACATTTTGTTGTCCATATTATACAACTGTATGCCCATTCTTTTTTAGATAATATTTATGTGTAAAGAGTAGTAATGGTAGACTGGTAGAGGTTGAAGTTTTTATTGTGACCTTAACTGGCCTCTAAACCCAGAAACCTCTGGGATATAGAAAGGTTTGTTTAGATTTTGACTTCTTTAGAAGCTCAGAGTTCTAGAACACAAAGGCAGTTAATGAGTTAAAGTAATTGCTACTCAGCTTTAAAACTGTCCTAAGCTTTTATGAAATGTAGCGTTGTTTGGACATTTGAGATCTCTTTTGTATAATATTTCTACTTAACTATGTTCCATTTAAATGTGCATGCATGTGCATGTGTGTGTGTGTATGTGTGTGTGTCCACAAGGGTTCTCAGCAGCCACCAAATACAAAAGATGGCACATTTTACGGAATATTTTCTGCCTGTCAAACCACACCTTGTTAAATAAAATATTTAGTAAAGGTAACTGTTTTCTCTCAAAGATACAGTCTATAAGCACTATATACAATGTACAAGCATCATTAACAAATGGCTTCAGGACTGTGAAAAAGATGCAAAGCTCATTTCCTGTAACAATTTTGGAAGCTGCATCAATGTCATTCTCTGAGCTGAGCACAGCAGCATTCCGGCAGTTTATCCTCAAGTGCCAAACAACCTTGTTCATAATGTGCCCTGCTGTCTACTAGCTGCCAGAAAAAGAAAGGTTCAGAGCATGCACTCATGTAAAATTGAGTGTTGACAATCCTCACATGGTGTGGTATGATTTTTTTATCTGGCAACCTGGAATGCTAGTGTATTTTGTGATAAACATATTGCTTAAATTTTATTGAATTTAAGTAATCATTTTATTAAAATGAAAGATGACATTGACATACATTTGTATGCAAATAAAAAAAACTGCACTGTTACATAATATAATATTTATGTACAATATTCTACAAAGTTAACTAGGCAATTAAAACAGTGTATTGAGGGTGTCCTATTGCTACAGTTCTATATAAAAAATAATGTCAACATTCTGGTAATTGTTTGTCCAAGGTCATTGATTTACAGCTTTCTCTGCTTTAACGCAATACAGAAATGAGACAAGCAGCTTAGATGGAAAAAAAAAAGTTTATTAGTATGTTGCACCACTAGGCAAGAAAGAATGGCAGAAACCAGAACAAACACTTCAGTCAGAATGAAGCAGGTGTGTGTGTTTTGGCTGGCTATGAGAGATTCAGGAAGCAGAGCTAGTCTACTGTTGTTAACTGTTTCAACCAGACAAGCTACGTACCATATGCATGACATCTGCTAAAAATGTATACTTCTTAATAATCATTCAACACACCAGAATACTATCATATACCTGCCTAGCTATTCATATATTGTATGGAATACTGCAACCCAATAACATTTGAATGGTTAATTTTATTGTTAGCATCTGAAAAATCTTTTACTCTAAACCATTTTTTTTGAATACCAATGTTTGCCTCATCATTATAACGTGATTTTAAACAGACCATGTGCCCTAACATTAAAGGCAAAACTAGTGAAGGACTACAATTGCTTAATTCCCTCATGAATAGAGTAGCATTAATGAGGTATGATGGTTTTTTCTCCATTCTCTTTGTTACTTTTTAATCTCTTTATTTGATTATATTTTTATCAATTGTGAGGATTGTGAAGCTGGAGATAGGCAAACAGATTCTTTGTAGAGGGTAAAAAAAAAAAAAAAAAAAAAAATATATATATATATATATATATATATATATATATATATATATATATATGCGCTTCCAGTCTGGGCATCCCCAATTTTCAGGCCACGCTTTTTCCTGTTTCTTGAATTTCTCAGTCTTAAGGAGCTTTCAATTTAGCTTGAATGAATACAAAACAACTTAAGTCTAGTTTGATCAAATTGCCCTGAAACTGGCAAAGAGGGTTTGATTGAATCGAAGCAAGTGTGTCTGTCTGTGTCCTCTCCACATTTCTGTTGGATTTGACAATCATTGCTAATCGAGTGAGTGCTCAAAAACACTCGTAGAGTTTAAAGTAAAATAACGAGTTGAACATCTGAGGTGGGAGTTTGGGAAATGAGAGTTGTTTGCAGCAAGGCTATTACAAAGCACGTTATGAGGCTTTTGGGAAACTCACCCCTGCCAAATTAAATGTACTGGGATGTGAATAACGGAAACGTATTCTTCACGGCCTGCATAGCTGTTTCAGACACTATTTTGATCTTCATAGGGTAAATCCTTCAATTGACATAGAAAGTGTTTAATGAAGAGCAATTGACAGCTTGTTGCAATTGTAGTCATGGCTGGAGTAAAAACCAGCATACACCCCTGAATTAGATGGTTAATAATACAATGGCATGACTTCATCTCTTGGAATCAAACATTAAACACAATTATGCACATTTGCACATATGGGTGCGTGGAGAAATGTGTGCTCACACCAGGTATCCTCAATGTGTCAGAAATAAATGAGGGTCAAATGAGCTGTCTTGGTATTGTGAGTAGGGCAATCTGTCATCGCTGAACCTGAAAATGAATAGTCAGTCAAGATGAGACAATCACTGAGAATAACTTATAATAGCGACAGGAAACCCCGTTTGTTGAAGCCAGTGTATATGCATACTGTGATGCAGGGTTCAGGGATGGCCATTGATCATGTGGTGAACAGACAGGACAAAAAACAACAGACTTACTGCCTTTTATTATACAATATGCTCATGCAACAGAAATCCTCAATGTAACAAGAAAAGGCCAATCTGGAAACCAAACAACTCAGCGACAAAAACTGCCACCAACACACCGCACTGTGCATACCACAGATCCCAAAGTCGTCTTTAGGCTTGGAAGCCGATAATTAGAAATGAACCACAGCTGATGTGATTACAATGAACCACAACCATACCTGTCTGTAGGGATAGTGCTGAGTTTGAGTCTGGAAACTGAGATGGCCATTTCAAAACTGTGGTCATTTAACCATGTCTTGGTTGATTTTGAGGTATATCTGGGATTATTGCTTTGCTGAAAAAGACATTTGTTTGAGCCTCCTGGAAAAGCATACCAGCTTTTTGACCAGAATGTCTTTGTTGTTGTTTAGGATTCTAAGAGGCCTAGGACCAGTAATTGTATAACAAACCCACCATTTAACTGTAGGTATTACATTATTTTCAACTTAAGAATCCCACTTCCGACGTCAAATCCAAGCAGCTCAACTTTGGCCTCATCTGACCAATAAGCCTGTTGCCATGGAGGTAGAGTCAGATTTTTGTCACCAAATTAGAATATTTTCCACTGATGACTAGTTTTTTTTTTTTTTTTTTTTTTTTTTTTTTTTTTTGCCTCCCTCACTTCAAATGAAGGCAAGATGCACTTGTATCCTCAAACAGGTTTTCCACTGTTTGGGTGGTATTTAGGTTCTTATTTATTGACCAAATAGTGGAAAATTGTGAATTTCATTTTTTTGTTTCATTATTATTTGTTTGTGACTATTTCTGAACTTGTGAAGTTTGCTTTGTTTCTTTTGAGAGTTAATTGCCTTTCCCCATGGTGATGGATGACACATGAATTTTATACGTGTCACCTCATTTTTACACAGGAAAAAATGGGAGGCCAAAAAAACTGTTCTCTAACATTGAGATGAAAGTAAAAAACAACAACATGCGAATGCAGTTTCATTTTGTTGTATTTTATTTCAAAAATAAATAACTGTGTTCTTTCTTTTTGGGGGGAAATATTACTTGATAAAATGATTTTACATTACATTTATTTAGCAAACGCTTTTATCCAAAGCGACGTACAATAAATAAATAAAATAATGTTATTTCCCCATTTGTGGGCATGCAGCTTACTTTATTTCCTGAGTTATTTAATTAATACAGTATTATTTGCCTACCTTCATCAGGTGAGCGAATTTGCAATTATGAAGAGCTCTGTATATTGGAGTGTCCAGTTTGTTCACAGCCTTGAGTTGGAGATGAAATATTCATATTTTACTATACTCGTGTGCATGTGGTAGATGCCTTGTGGAGAATCAACACAACATCTCTAGACCAATACTGTAATTAGTACATAGACAACAATAACCCCCAAATGATACTGTGATTTTCTTTTCTGAGCAGACTAATTGAGCATGCTGTCTCAAAACAGGAATTTGCAGTGAATAAGAAGGCTGCTATTAGTCACCATCTGTTGTTAGGGTTTCTGACAAAATAGTGTATTATTGGAGAGGGAGGGTTTGTTTTCTTCTGCATTCACTCTTTTGTGCTGATAATCACAATGGTAATGGTAAGCAGTTACATTCTAAAACTCTGCGCTTGACTCCTTCAATTCCTTCAAAGTTTTATATGAAGATTTAAAAAAATAAAAAATCATAGCATATCTACAAAAACTGCAAAACCTTTATGGACTAGCACCACCAACTTTTCTCAGATATTTTCTTTCATCGGTATACTAAATTTTAAAAATATGTTCTACGGTGTTCTAGGACGGAGTGTAGCACAGTGGGTAAGGAACTGGGCTTGTAACCGAAAGGTCGTAGGTTCGAATCCCGGGTAAGGACACTGCCGTTGCACCCTTGAGCAAGGTACTTAACCTGCATTGCTTCAGTATATATCCAGCTGTATAAATGGATACAATGTAAAAAATGCTGTGTTAAAGTTGTGTAAGTCGCTCTGGATAAGAGCGTCTGCTAAATGCCTGTAATGTAATGTAATACCTATAAAGCCTGATTACATGCAAAGTAAATTCTGTGTGTACGTTTAGAAACACAGCTCTGAAAATCTATCCATGTAACAGTTGATTGATATAAAAATGATAACAGGTTATTAATGAGCTTGAATGTGTCAAAGAAACTACAGCAGCAGGTGTCACATAAACTATACCAAAGCAATGCTGCCCATGTGTCCATATCTGTGTCTCCAGGACCATGGTTCTTACCTAATAGAGTAGACATGATGGAATTCATATGTGAATTCCATCATATTTGGCCCAAGTGTACTAGTTGCACAACACTCTCTGGATTAATTGACAACAGTCAAAAATAATTGCATTTAGATTTTGGGGTGTTATAACCCTTTATCATATATTTAACATATCAATTGTGATCACCCCATGGTAGGTGATAGTTACTTCTTGATTAGGCCCATGTCCAACACATAAAGTGACAACAGACATAAACTGACAAGTGTCAACAGACATAAAGATTATGCTGTCATTCTTTGCCTGATTATATGGTAACTGAATGATAAACCAAGATGGTTTCTGCAGTTAACTGAATGTTTGCCACATGGCTTGAAAGAGAGACTCAATTCAATCTCTTCCACTGAAAAACATGCAAGATTCTGTACATTAATATTTATATTTTGTGTAATGTGCAGAGCATTATTGTTTTGAAAGACATTGTTCCTCTATCCAACATATGTAACAATGGATGCCAGTGCTAGGTCGCTAACTAGCTAAACTGTTTGGATGGGGAGGAGAAAAAGCAAGCAGTTGATAAGAGAAATAATTGTGAAATGTCAGTGGCGACGCACCAAAGTGAATGCTGTAATGAAATGTGACATCTGTGCTGCAGCCTCGGACCTATATTCCCCCAGAAGCCATTAATGTACATTTCTCTCTTCTCTCTTTGGTCCCCATACAATGGGTTCCTCCACCATGAAGGTCTGCTCCTGTCAGGTTCTGCCCTATAGGCCTGTCCACTGACTCAGCCCAAATAGGAGGAGACAGACAAAAAGACAGGCAGGTGTCAGGGAAAGGTCAAGGCTAAAGGGTAAATAAGCCTACTGCATCTTGAATATTGTGTTTAAAATTTTTATGTTTAAAAAGAAATTCATAATACCTGTGTTTCGTTTTCTGAAGGTTATTATGTAAATAAGATGAAAGCACAAGTACATTGGAAGAGTACATGCCTAAAGCAAACACAACAGTAAATATTCATTTAAAACTGTATAATTTCCAACTGTAAGGCAAACTATTATAACCTACATGGGCGACATAGCTCAGGAGGTAAGAGCGGTTGTCTCGCAGTCGCAGGGTTGCGGGTTTGATCCCCGCCCTGGGCGTGTCGAAGTGTCCCTGAGCAAGACACCTAACCCCTAACTGCTCTGGTGAATGAGAGGCATCAATTGTAAAGCGCTTTGGATAAAAGCGCTATATAAATGCAGTCCATTTACCATTTACCATAACCCCTTGACCTCTTGGGGCTGCCAAATACTATCAACTGCAGTTCTGTGAGCAGCCAGTAGTACTTCATTAAAGAACAGCAATATATCACATTTATATTTTTTGAGTTAAACAATAAAATCATTAATGACTTGAATTCTGCTTTTTTTCACAGTTAGAATTTCTGTGGAGGATGGCAGTTTCTACATACCTGTGCCAAGCTGCAGGTTTGATCAGGGTTCATTAAACTCTCCAGATGTACCCCTTTGTCGCATTCTACAGAAATTAAGCCAATAAGTCAAAGGAAGATCACATATTTTGGCTGCAAAATACTAATTTGTTTGACGTATTATAAATATAATTAACCTCAAAAGTATGGTTTCATATACCAGAGGTCTGTATTGAGCTTGAAATAAGGCCCATGCCCACATAAGCCAACGTTTTCAAAGACCCAACGTCTTTTCTTCCCGTTAAACATGACGTTAAGTACGTTTTGCTGTTCGTATTGATCAAAACAGGCAAGCCAGCTATCTTTGATGCTATTTCACCTTCTGATAAACACTAAAGAAATAATTTTATTGCTCCTGTGCTGCCAAATACGGCTGTATTAATTTTCTAGGAGAACATGACTCTACATTACAAAAACTGGAAACTTTGTGCCATTGTTGTCAATCATTTTTAATAGCTGGTCACAGAGCAAAAAATAAGCCTAACCCAATCACGGCATACCACCAAGCCCCATCAGGTTCAGGTCAGAATATAGATCTCTATCATATACTACATCTGTGTCTGAAGTCTCTATTCATTTAACCAGGGACCGAGAACATAGAGCTGCCTCCCTACTGGAAGTAGATCTACCTTGGCTTTTGCAGTCTTATGTGACTGTTAATGCTGCTCTAGTAAAGTGGTCATGATGGTGTTATGACAGGGAAACTTCAATTTACTTCACTTACAATAAAAATCATATAAATATGTCATGTGCATGTCATAGTGACCAGTACTGGTTTATGAAGTTGTTACGAGTATGACTGGTAAACCAAGGCTCCCTGTACTTGAATTACAGTTATAACATACACTCCTGGGCCAAGCCCAAAATGGCAAAATATTAAGCTTTTAATGGTCTTAACAACAAATCATTGGTCAGAAAATTAGCAAGAATTAAAAAAATGCACTCCTGAGACCTCCTGTGCCACCATTTGCTTGTTTACTTGCTTCGTTTTACCATTTGCTTGTTTACTTTCCCTCTTCAAATGCCCCCTTCAAAACACACCACTGCACTCTTTACTCTCTGGTCAACTGGCCCTCCCTTCACACCCGTCGTAACATTCACTGGTTTACTCTCATTTACAAGACCCTTCTCGGTCTATCACCTCCCTACCTGTGTCATCTGCTGCACCCTATGTTTGTCACACACAACACCCGGTTCTCACTCTATATTCAATTAAAAATTCCCAAAACCAACACCTCCCTCGGTCTTGCATCATTTCAATCTGCTGCTGCCTGCAACTGGAATGCTCTGCAAAAAACCCTAAAACTGGATACATTTATTACCATTTCTGCCTTCAAAGATGCCATCTCAGACATTCTCACTGATTCCTGCAACTGTTTTCCCCCCATTTAATATCCCCATAACACTCTTATGGGTTTTTTGTTCTTCATGTCTTGTTTGTTGGCTGTTGTTTGCTTGCCTGTGTTTTCATGTGCATATATTTAGTTGTTATTATTGATGTATGTTGTGCTTTCAACATGCTTTTATCTTCTAGCCCACCTCCCCTTCCCTAAGTGGCTTTTGTCGCTTGCCAGGCCGCCATTGTAAATAAGAAATTGTTCTTAATGACTTGCCTGGTGAAATAACGGTGAAATAAAAAAATAAAAAAATAAAAGAATACTTTTGCTGCAGTAAACTGTTTGGGGAAAAGCTAGAAACACGGAAATTCACGTATACAGTAGACAGATGAACATAATGTCAAATAAAAGAGTCATGTTTTGTATTTGGTTGCATATCATTTGCATGCCATGACTTCCTGATGTCTGTGACGTATCAATATCATCAGAGTCTGAATATCTTATTTTCATGTTGTCCTACAAGCGATAAAAAACTCTTTGCATTTGAATGGATCTCTATGAGAATTGGGGGGTGGGACTAGATTCAGCTAAAATTATGCTGATACAGCATGGAGCACATCTGTTGGCTAAATGGCTTTAAGTCATCAAGGGTCCAAGGTATCAAATGAGCCTGAAACCACCGTGC
This sequence comes from Anguilla anguilla, assembly GCF_013347855.1. NCBI lineage: Eukaryota > Metazoa > Chordata > Actinopteri > Anguilliformes > Anguillidae > Anguilla > Anguilla anguilla. The sequence goes on along the minus strand of NC_049206.1, from coordinate 23,481,116 downwards.
TGCTGCCAGATATGCAATAGATACTACAAGCATTGTTTCTCCTAAATATTTTTTCCATTGAGTTCAACAGGAAAATGTGATGAAGTCACTATGCAGTGTATTGTGCATAGTGTATATGTACGGAGATGATTTCCATGTCAGCTGTAGTGAGACCTAAGTCACAATGTAAGACATCCTTTGGTTTATTGAAACATCAGCTTTCTTGCAACATCAAGCTACTGTGTAATATGCACAAAAAAATATACAGTGATTTTATATGCACACAATCACTTCATTTAATTAAAAAATAGTAATAACTAAATAACTGAAAGACTATGACATACATAATTTGTAAAATGTCTGCTTAGCAAGCTTTCTGTGTTGCCCTCTGATTTAACTCAAATTTATTTGATCAAATTGTAGCTCTCTTGATATTTATGTAACATTCATGGAACTGCTGTGCACTGTGATTTTCTATCTGTCATTCTTATTTAAAGACACCTACAGTTAGGTGCTTTTGTACTTGCTTTTATCCAGGTGGCTTTTGTTGAGAATCAACACTTAAAATAATAAAGAGAAAATACAATTACCAGTAGAAGATTTTACATCATTTGTAGTGACAGTGTACATGTTCAGTTCTTATGTTTCCAGTCTTTCTGAAGTGAATGTAATTGTCACACATTTAAAAATACTGGCTTGGGGAAAAATGGCAGATAATATTTCCTTTGTCAAGAGCACGCTGACACTGAGCTCATATGTACTCCATGAGGAAAACTGTAATTTATGAAACACTCAGGAAACTGTAATTTAACAGTGATAAATTATTTAATTCATCTCGGTAGCACTTTATTTGAGACTATGACCATGACACCTTCATGACCATATAATAAATACCTCTTCAGGGTTCATGACATTTGCCATAACATCATTTCGACATAACACAAGTTGGCATAATACATATTCGGGTGCATCTTATGAAAAGGAATTTGTTTCAAAATCCACAATTATGTTATATGAATAAGCTTATTTCAAATACAAATTGTGACATGAGATACTAGCATCCTGCAACCAAACATTATTTTTCATTACAATTGTGCAATTTTTTTTCCCCTGAGTGTCATAATTCTTTAATACTGTGTACTGAGCCCATTTTTGCAAATTCATATACGGTTACATACAATAATGATGTCATTAAATAGTAAAGTTATAAGAGAATGCATGTTACATAACAGTGCTGTTGTGGATATGCATGGTCATAAAAATGTATTACTCTGAAGGACAACACATGAAACAATAATTTGAAATAGTCTGATGTTTCATAGCACCTTTTTGTGATTTAAATAAAACGCTATAATTCCACTGCAGTCATTCAGAATGGCAGACTATTTCTGTGAATTAGCTCAAAGATGGCAGTCATTTCATTTAAAAAATGCCTTTTCAAATGATGACACAAATGTATAAACCTTACTAGTTTTTTTTCTAGAAAAATTATTCAGAACAGAATATGGGAGAATATGTAATCACTGATCAAAAATTATCCAGATACATGTTATGATGAATGTGGGGTTTGTGAGTAGTTCAGACTAAAAATGTAATATGATTATACTGCTTAATTTCAATAGTAAATTGTGACTCTGCAATGTTTTTGACTGATGTAACCCATTGAAAATACTGAAAATACTGTATTCTATCATTTTAAGAAATTTTGAGAGATAAATATTGTCTCTTATCATAGCTTTGTTTTGTGTTGCATCAATGTAAGTATAAACATGTTTAAATACACAGTAAAATGTTCAGTGTTAATTTAACTCTGGTAGAGTTTATACAACTCCCAGAGGGATCAAATGTACACAATCAGAGTAAAATGGACTCTAGCAGAATATACTTTATACTAAGCATTTTACTTTGAATAAATTTCAGGTGTTTAATATTTTGTGTAGAAAAAAAAGCAAGGAGTAATTCACTACAAAAAGACAAAGCAAGAAGCAATTCAGTTTTGATTAAAATGTACAGTGCTATCATTCTAAGAGCTTAAATTATGTATTCAGCTCAGGTTTTCAACATTCACATCGAACACAAGAGTTCAAATCCCTGTTTGAATAAAGGCCATATTTTGGTGAGGTTCCTTTCATAGTGTTTCATAATATAGCTGTTACTAATTGGCCAAGGCTTTTGTCACATTGTGTTGTGGGATGGCATAATTTGTTTGGAGTAAAGCCTTTATCTATGATGATAATATCAGTGTGCCTGGCCTATACCTGTTCCGCAGAGCAATATTTCCACAGAAAAAAAACTGTTGCTTACTAACAGGTTTTCAGAAGATTGGCCAAAGAATCTCTAAATTTCAATTTATTGGTTTGGAAAATGTTCTTGAAATCAGAAACAGTGTACTGCAAACACTAGAAAGACCAACACCATAAATTTGACAGAATGCGATTTTAAATTGTATTCACCCACTGTGACATAAATGTGGCTGTCCATTCATTATATTCTCTTCACACACACACATTTTGACAAGTTCAGCAATGACCAAAATACTTGCAAAACTATTTGTGAAGAAAATCATGTTTGAATTTAAAAGGCAAGGACACATGTTGATATGGGTAAGAAAGGCTGTATTTGTTTCTGAATTTGACTCTGCTCTTCATTATTTAATCAGTTCGATCATTAATATGATTAATGTGACCATTTAATCACATTTCATGACAGCTGCTTCCCTATATGAAATGTTTTACTGTGATCTAATCTATGAGTACATTGTTGTTGTGTATTTAGCTAATTAACTCAATGACCTGGGGGTAATTGGTAGACATAAAGACCTGTGTAAACATCAGACCACGAGAGTCAGAGTTGCCAAACCCATATGTTAGTTTAGAATTATTAAAAAGTATAATAAAATAAACACTGTGAGATGACAGTGAGCTGATAGGTCAGGCAGACCTTTCACATTCCTGTCTTATTAAAGTGCCATAAAACGGCAGTATACTTTTAAATAAAATCCAAGTCCTTTTTGGTCCAGTTATTTTAATTGGGCCCAAATACATGGCAGCAGCTGTAATCTCTCTAATTATAAAAGACTGCAGAAAAGGTCAGGCAACTATGGCAATATTAACATGAACCTCCACTTCATCTGAGGGGTTATTTCACATGTTATGCAGCTCCACACATCTTTGAAAAGTTACTGATTTCAAGCAGCTTTGCCGCATAAAAACACCAGTGCCATTTCTTAAAGGGTAGCACCACCCAATGCAACAAGACCAAGTCGACATGAAAATACGCAACTTGACGTTTAAATTTGTGGACTGTGTGTGGCTAGTACAGTATTTCAATACAATATCTTTTCCAATGCCTCAAATGCTTTGATTTGCCATTATAACAATTTCTACAACTGCATTATAAATGAAAATTATATCATACAATTCTTAAATTGAAACATATGGTTATAACAAGATATCACTCGCTTATTGCAAATGATTTTGTAATAGACATGCATATGCCATGTAAAATATAACTATACTTAATGATGTTCTTTGTTGTTTAAATTGCTGTATACAGATATCTCTTTATTCTTCATACCACCAGCACCAGCATTTTTTCAGATGTGCCCACATTATCTTTCTTTTCACTGTTAAACAAACACCTCAAAGCCAATGTGTTGGTTATACTGTACAACATTAAGTGGTGTACTATGAACGTCTATATCAATTTTAATACATCTACTGTAGGTACAAAGAAATTTTATCTCATTAACATGCTAATAGTTTTTTTATTTTATTTTTATGAATAACTAATATTACCCTGGCGCAATGGCTTAGATAGCGATCAGGATAGCGTAAAGTCTCCAAAGTGACAGAATTATGAATGAAGGGAAGGGAAATTAAGTAAAGTTTTGGAATCTTAAGACAATTTGTTATCTTGCAAGCTGGTTTACAAGTACCCTTAACAATATATAGTGTGAGATAGCAAGTTGCCTGCTAAATGCAATCCTGTTTTTTTTAAAAAACATTACAAGCACATAGCGTTCAAACTAAAATATCATAGATAAATAGCAAACTAAGCATAGCTTTTCACACAAAAACGGTTTTCCTGGATCATGTGTGGTCCAATTTGACTTTGATATAAATCCCAAAAGCAGGAGAAATGCATACTTTGCATTTATTATTTACTGTTTTTTTTTTTTTTTTTTTTTTTAATTCCTGTGTTCATTTCTATTTTCAGTTGTTTATAGCTATTCTTATACTGCACTGGAGTTCTTCTTATACCCATCTGCAATGAGAAAAATGACAATAAATGGAACTTGAATGATCTTTTAATTTTATTTGAACAGTTCAAATAATAGCTACTGGCACAAATTATGGATCGATCGACTGCCTTTATAAACCGAGTGATTATTAATGCAATATTTTGCAGAAGTCTCTCTTTTTTGGCATAAATAACATAATATGTCGTAAACATATCAACACAAAACAAAAATGTAAAAATAATTAGCATTTGAGTTAAACAAGTAATAATCATTACAAATTCATATATCTATTAGTTCATACCAACATAATTGAGCAGTCTAATGCATCTTACTGGTAAAATGTTTCTAATCAACTTGAATATGTATTGGTTTGTACAGTATTTTTATTTCCATCAAATTTGAATGTTCATACAAAGAAAGTTTTTTGGCTTTTATACTTTATTTCAAATTACTGATGGTCACAGAATCTCATTACCACTCGTGGCCAAGAGCATATTTTGAATAGGGGGAACTGGCAGAATTGTGACAATTTTCACTTTTTACTGAATTACTTGGAAGTAATGTGATCAAAAGCTGTGAAATGTCACCATAAAGAACGTAGAAAGCCCAAACTAGTATTCAAAATGAGTTCATTGATGTTATCCAGCCTTTCATCTTTCCATTCTGCCTCTTTACAGTCACTTTAAGATAATCTTTTAAACAGAATTGCATCGCTGCCATGGCATAATGTGATGGTGTGTTTTGTAGAATTTAACTAATATTCAGCTCTGAAATTAACTGAATGAAAAGATTAAAGGCCGGATCACATCAGTGAACTCATTTTGAATACAAGGTTGGGCTTTCTAAAAGAATAGCTTAGGTGTTCTGAACATCTAAAGCCAAAACATTTATAAGACTAAGTGCCAGAGATCTTACATGGTGTGTACATTCAAAAGTGGATGTTTCCTTCAAGTTTGCTTCTGTTTGGCAGCCTAATAAATGGACACATTCTTTTTAAAATGCCAATCAACGTTGGTCTCCAGCAGACTAAAACCAAATCCTCCTTCAGTGGACAGGATGAGAACATTGTTACTTTCAGGAGAAACTGATTTTAAATCTCAGCTGGATACGATAGGCTTAATATTGTAGTGTCTGTTCTCTTTTGGACGTAGTGCTCTGAAGGATCGAGATGGTCTCAGATGGAGAAGTGGCCTCAGAGCTCTTTATATGTGTTTTCCCACCTCATCGAGCATTGTGAGAGAAGACACAGTGCCATTGTCTTGGCAAAGGGAGGGTGCTCAAAGCAGGGGTGCCATTAAATGTGACAACCATCTTCTTCAGAATAAAAACATTTATATTTTTTTTCCCTCTGAGCAATGGAATCACAACAAAACTATACAATTTTCTCATACTGCTGAGCATAGAAATAATTTGACAATAAAGTAAGTGTTTTCCAATTTTTGCTCATATGAATTGAGGATGCCAATAGTTCTGGGGGTCTTGTAATATGGCTTATAAATTATTATTTCTATCATTAAAGGACTTTAAGCGAATCATTTTAAAAGTGAAATGTATGAATGTATGTGTATTACATAGATTCTAAAAACTATTTTTAAATTCCAGTCCTGATATTGATTATATTATGAAGTGCCATCACATTAAAATGACTGTAAAGGTAAATCTGTGAATGGCTTCAGACTACATTGTACAGGGTTACTATGGTATATATTATGCTTTAGCTGCAATACGAAAAATCAATGGCATTGCAATATCGACTTATATCAGCCTAAACATTTCCATAAGTTCCTATGTGTGGATTGAATGGGTGGAGTTCAATTTATTACTGGGCTTTCAGCTGCTGGGTCCAGGTCCTTTGTGAAGGACCTGAGGTGAAAGCTAATAAATTATTTAGTTCCATTACATATCTCCTCCAAAGGCTTGAAGCAAATAAAAGTATTCTCTCTAGCGAAAACAGCCTCTTTAAGCATAAAACTCCGTTGCCATAGAAAATAGTTGTCTGTGCTCTGCATTATCAATATAGATATAATAGTTTGCTCTCCTCACAGGTTCATTTGTATAAGCAGTGAACAGCTCCAATAAAGTTCCAGATTCCTAAAATGGAGTTCAAGTGCTTTACCTGCAGGGTCATTTCTTGTAAAACTGCACAGAAATAAGAGAAATAAAGTTTTTTACAGACTTGCATTGTTGTTTTCATATATCTACATTAGACAATATGTTGTAATTAGCATATTATTACTAGCATTCATAAAGACTAGCAGTGGTCGGGAGATTGTAAGAACAATACATTGTCTAATTTCTCTAAATTAATACACATTAAACAATGAATAATTATTTTATTAAATTTAACAATAAACTTATTAATCACACTACTTGCAGTCATGTATTTCTCTAGGCTAATATAGAAATGAGCTGAGACCTTAACATCAATCGCCTTATCTTAAAAATGTAACTTTTTAACGGTCTCATCACAAAGCAACAATGAAACCGCATAATGTTCTTATCAAGCGTCTTTTGTAACCTTGGACTATACACTAAAACAGGCTTTATACTAATGTCAGCCACATGAGGAAGCCAGCTGCCGATGAATAGTGGAGAACAAAAGTTATTTTGGTGCAGAAATATACATTTGCCTTTTTTACATTTTTACATACATTCGCCAAGATTTATTTGTAACAAAGCATGCGCTGGATTTCTCTAATATTGAGAAGTTGCGTATAGACTGTTTTCATTTATGAGGTAGGCTACAGTAGGCTATGGTGGGCCTCATATTTCCCATTTTGTGGATAAATCAGGGACAGAATCATAGAATCTGGGTTGAAAGGTATACTTTACACATAAACCAGAATGCCACAGAATTGTGAGACCTTTGTGTAATTTTGTTCAAATTTCATTTGGTCCTGAAAATGGGACACCGTTTGTGTTTGTCTGAGGCGGGTTTGTTTACCAAAGTGTGTTCGCTTACTTGCGGGTGGGATCCTTTGGGAGGAGTTCAGTGGGGATGTGGGGTGGCGAGGCATCTTGACCACTCCCCTGAGGTTTTTTCAATACAGATTTTAGGCCTAATTTCAAACGTGTGTTATTATAGTCATTGACATTGTTTTGAATAGGTTTTTGGTGGGTGTGTAGTGGATACATCCCTATGATTTTGTGATGATTTATGGTTATTTCAACTATTTTCAGCCACTTGACAATCACTTTAACTTAAAAGCGGTTGCCCATTAATTGAACCCTGTTTTGTAAAGGGACAGTTCACTTTCAATTGGCATAGGATTTTTGTGTGTATAGTGAAGGATCAGAATCATCTAAGAACCTGACTTCTGTAACATCTGCATAAAGATGAACAAAACATACCATTCATTAAAACACACGGTCACCTTAAGCCACCAATGACTATTTCATTACAAATCATTATTATTAGCCAAGCAGAATGAATGGAGAGAGCACAATAGAAATGGCTCCCGGCTTATTGAATTTTAAAGGTTAGGGATTCAGTCCTTGTTGGAATTAAGGTTTATTCCCCAATTTTCATAAGCTTTCGTGGAATAGGGGGGATCTGTTTTATCAGCTTTTTTCAATACCTCAAAGTTTCAAATAGAATAAATGTGTGAAAGATATTTTCATTTTATTTTATATACATTTCCTACATTGTTGAGGGCCTGTGTAATCACATCAACCTTTGAAATGAGTTTTTTGCTTTGTTGGCCTCTCTACCAGTGTCACGTATCTGAGAAAGTTAATACAGAAGCGTGAATGTGAATTTGAAACATACTCACATGTTCGTTTTAAGGAGCTGACAGGTGGGATCTATTCATGGGGACAGAATTGCATCCCCGGGGTTATTCAGAAACCTTGTTGAAGTCAAAAGAAGTCTCTGAATAGAAATGTAGAAATTTGCATATTTATTTAAATATGCTGCAACCATGGGACCACAGTCAAAACCTTTTTAATGAACGAATGTCTGTCAACTCTAGCTGGGAGGTAGACCTCCGGAGCGCAATGTCATTCCTGGTAATCACAATGTGTCTCGGTGTTCTTTTTCCCTTTTGAAATTCGATGTGAGTATTCTCCACAAAGGCACGGTGTGTCTCTGTCTCACGACACCTTGTCTCTTATTCTCTAAGCATCTCCAGGTGCTGGTCTAGGATCAAGTTTCCTCGATCCACATCCTAACCTTATCCATTAAGAACTAAAATGCAAAACTAGTCCTTAGTCAGCACTCCTGCTCTGTGATACTTTATGAATTCTGGACCCTGCCTAAGCGTAATCCACAGAAGTAACATCTTTATAAGGTCAAGCATTTCACAAAGTCTTTGCAATAGCAGGAACTGTTTGATTTATAGAACTCTCTATTGGGATATCATTCTTTTTTTTTAATGAAGTGACTACCTCAGTTGAAATGTTAAACATTACATAAATGCAATTTTTGAGGCTGACTCTTTAATGTATTTTTATTTAGTTAATGTGCCCCACGTAGGATTTTATTGAATATTGTATATATATATTTTTTATAGTGCCATCAAATTCTTTCATAACAATTGGCATAGTTTATTATGTAGTTTTATGGGTGGCTTGATAAAATGAAGCCACAGATTATGCCTGCATTGTTTGTCATGCGATGCATACTGTTTTGCAATCTACGGTACTCTTATTTTTGTTATCCTCCATAATTAGTGTTGCTAGCCATCGCAACTTTTCAGTGGGCAGTTCACGTAGTTCAGTTTGCAGTCGCTGCTTCGGAGGAAAATACTCCATTCGCATTTCCCAGCAGCCGTCCAATCAACCACAGCAATCACTCTTGCACGATGAGAAGAGGAGAGCCTAATCAAATTAAACCCTCTCTCTTCTTCTTCTTAGTTAGCACCGGTGTGGTTCAATACAAGGCCATTGGGAGCATCAATACACTAAAACCCAGGCCTGGATTCAATAAAAATGTGTGCTTGACTCACAATTAAATGAACCGTTAGTTTTTTTCTCTCCAAAATAAACAATCCTGAAAGTTATTACTGGCGAACACCGCAGTCAATCAGTGCAATGTTTATAAAGAGAGCAAAAAAGCATTTGCAATTATTTTTCGATAAAAGTTATGGGAAAATATAGTCCCTGTGGTTTCAAGAGGATGGGCTACTGGCATCGTGAGAAGAGTCACATTTGCCTACTGCAGTAATGATTCTGATGAAGCTTGCTTTTGGGAAAAAAAAGTATTTTGTTTTTAGTGTTTTTCTGAATTTTCCCAATTTGGAATGCTCACTCGCATGATGTAGCACTACGTATCTTGTGTTTTAGTATCACAAATGCACCATTTTTAAAAACTGATTTTAAAAAAAATCTGTAATGGAATGATCTACTTATTTTATAATGTTCTATTACATTACATTTATTTAGCAGATGCTTTTATCCAAAGCGACATACAAAAGTGCATCTATAATATCTTGTTTCTTTATGTGCAATGTTGTATGTCATGGGATCTACCTTGGCACTACCAATGAAATGTAGCCTGTTGGCTAATTTGGGAGCAATGCATTGCATGCTTGTCATGAATGCTTTTAACTGTACACTGTCCCTGAAAAATAAATAAATAAATTAATACATTTCTATACCTATACCTAAATATACTTCTTTCTATACCTACATTAAATTTAATTGCTTTATTTAAACTATAGAAAATAACATTGATTAGAATTACATATGCGATTTTAGTGTAGTCCTAATAGTCTTACAGTAAGTATAACACTTCAAGAAGGGTAAGAATTCACAACAAGTTGGGTCTTCCTTCACTCTCTATTCAACATAATTACAGGTGTATAGACACTACCAAATGAAATGCTTCTGAAGACAAAAGTAACACTTGTATTTACTTCAACTCAATCTTGAAAAATGGTGACTGAATCCAGATAAAGATTACCCAGAGTCCCAAGCTGCAGTTTAATTATTCATCCCTGTAATTAAAAGCTAGGGGGGAATATACACCAGTGTATTCAATCAGGTGGTCCCTAATGGTGTTTTCAACCTGTTTACTGTATCTGCTTCTTCCCCACTGAGTCTCCTATTGAGTTATTGTTAGTCTCCTGGGACCCTGGACTGCTGTATTTTCTCAACCTTTTAGGCCATTCCTCCCCTGCAGCTCAGTCGGAGAAGCTGTCCGTAAGCAGCCATGGGCTTACTCATTGCTCTGGCTGACAGAACATGGCCTGAGCTTGAAATGGAACCCTTTTTCTTCTCAGAAGAAATTTAGAAAGTTAATTTTGGTGATTGCTGATGTTGCCACATTATTTACGAAGGCAAGATCACTTATTGGACAAATTATCTGTTTTGATAAGCGAACAAGTATGGAAAATCTCTATTGCATGCTGTGTTTATGTAAATGAAACGAAGTAATATCCTACATAATGTTTAAAGCAGTTGAAATGGTGAAATATTGGAAATGGTTAATTTTTTCATGTGTACTGGTCACAAGTCTATACATTTTGTTCTATTACATTTTTGACAAAAAACTCATTCATAATAATTGATTATATATATATATATACACACACACACACACACATACACACATTATTTATTTATGTGCATAGATCCCCATAAAATATTCATAATTGCTATTTTGAATTATGCATGCATGCATTGTTTGCTTAGCTCACTCCTGTTCTTTTTTTTTTCAGTCTTTTGTCATTTATATCTGTGTAATAAAAGTTCCATTGTCACAACACCCAATGTGTGGCATGTAGCTCATACTGATATGAGTATACCTTGACATTTTATGTTGCAACAGAATTACCTTTGCCTTTAACAACAGAGATGTCTCTGTGTTTGCTTTTGCTACCCATTTCTTGTTTGTCTCATTTTGTGTTATTTAAACCTTTTTTTATTTTTTAATACTGTTTTGGCATTTTGTAGTACGAGAATTACAGAATTAAAAAAAAACAAAAAAAAAACTGATGGCCATTATTTATGCAGTTTGAGTTCAGTGTTCATTAAAAAGAGAAAATAAAATGATACATCCAAGAAAACCCTTTGTGCTTCGGTCATACATGTTTGCTTCAAATTTAACATAAATACCACTCTTACCTTTCTGGAAATAAAAGCGAAAGCACAGTGCTAAGACTGGATCTAGTGCCACCTGCTCTGAATCATTACAACCAGTCTTAATTATGTGCAAAGGGCAATTTAGCCATTTCCACTTCAAGTTTTTTTTTTCCCAGTTTTTCAGTATAGATGAAGTGTGCTGTAGATGTTGTTGCCATTTGTAATTTTCTTCTCCAAAAGCCTTGGAGACCTTCAGGAGCATGGAGCACAGTGGTCTGACCTAGCAGGCAAGCACAGTCGAGGTGTTCAATCCAGATAGCGTTCAATATATGAGAGTCCAATATATAACCGTAACCCATTACATTGCCTAGCGAGACATATAGATTCATTTTTAGAAATAAATTGAGAAGATATCTCTTTTCTTCTCGTAAAGAAAAAAAGCATTGCCACAGAACTGTATTTACCAACAAATAAAAAAAAAACCTGGCATTTTCCACAGGTTAGTTTCCTCGAGAGATGACCTCAGCCCTCATTGGCAAATTAATTGAGGCAAACTAGGCAAAAAAATCATTACAAATAGTTCATGACCAATAAAATTTGTTATTCTCATCCCATCCACTAAAAATAAAATTATCAAGAGCAGTGTGTGTGGCTGCTTGTTACGGTTGGTAAGTCAGCCATGTCAAAGGTACAATCTAATGAGTCACCGGGGAATAAAGGCTGTTTTTAAAGGCTTGGCAGCCATAATTCCTCTTGATTCCCTGTGGGGCAATGTCCAATTTGTACGGCGAACAAGTAAAATTACTTTTATTCCTGGGGAATCATTATGTCTTGCACAGATATTCAGCTTTATTTTATTTTAACAGAATGAAATGAAATACCATGCATGCAGCTTCAAATTAAATTCGAACTGTGCTGCAGATGTAGTGGGCATCTGTAATTAAGTGACATGATCCTGTATTGTCAATTACGGTAGGATCAACCCGGGGATTCTGAGTGCTATACTTGAGGTTCTAAGAGTAATTCCTGAAGTGAATATGAATATAAGAGCAGCACAGACTGGATGCACTCTTATCCCATGTAAATCTCTGCCGCATTCAAATATAAATGGATTTAGCGAGGCTGGAATACATTGCACATATCTGTGCTTGCATACAGAGGATCATCGCTGATTTAGCCAGTTAGGATTATGCTCAAGGGTGTGATAGTTAGTAGTGCCCAAAACAACATGCAGTGGTAGAGAACCAGGGATGGATGAGATCTGTCTGGAAAGATTAAAGGCTCTGGATGTTTCCGGTGTGTGATGGCTGACACGATTCTTGTCGCGTGGGGGTCGGCGGGAACTGTGCCTTTAAAGTGGCAGACTAGGGTGGTGGTCCCCGATGTCGCGACCGATGGAAGATTTGAGGGGGGGGGGGGGGGGTGTCTACTGATGTACATCAAAGAGGTTGAGACGCAAATTAATTACAAACTAACGGTACATTCTTTTGATTAATTACTCAGACCAGACATTATACTGTCAGGTCGGGACCACAAACTGGACCACTACAAATAATCTGAAAGACATTACGGTCCAAAACTGGCCACGTGGCAAGCCTACCTGGTCCTCAGAGAGGTTACTCAAAAAAGTGTCAGGCATGTTACTGAGTATTGAACATCAGTTTGCCTTCACATATTGCATTTAAGTGAACATGCAGTATCCTACATGTCATATTATATAATACTTATGATGCTGTTTACAAACATGTGAGTCATACTGTTAATTTTAGAAATTGTAAGAAATGACATATGAATTATTCTGTTGTAGGAAATGACTATTAAATGATCTGAGGTATATCAAAACACATCTGAATCCAAAAACAACATACTGTAGCATTACTGTACTACTTGCCATGCAAAGAATTATCAGTTAATTATAACAGTGTTTTGACTATGGGGTATATCCGCATACGAATACTGTGTGCATTTTTGTATGTTTGTGTGCATGTATGTGATTTTGAGTGTGTGACTGTGTGGGTGTGGGGGGGGGGGGGGGGGGAGTGTGGGTGAGGCAGAAAAGATTGGGGCTTGGGGAAGATTTGGGAGGGCAGACCAGAAGATTCCCGGTGGGTAAAAAAATTTGTAACATTACTTACTTGTATACATAGCCCAAGCCTCATCCTCTGGCTTTTTCTTTCTTCTTTTCTTGGCACCTAAGTCATGATTTCTTTTGGGCACCATCCTTTATGAGTTTTTTTGTCTTTGTGCATCATGAGCCAAGTGATTGGGCTGCCTACTGCTGTAAATTGCTGATTATAAGACCATACGATTATTACTATCGCTTAGGGGGGGCCAAAGAAGACCGTAAGCCAAGAACTGTGAGGCCCTTTGGAGGGAGGCAGAGCCTTCTTGAGGGAGGCGGGGCCCTACGCACACTGCATACCGTGCATATAGGCCAGGCTGGCACTGCTCTTTAAACCCAGTTGTATGCACTGTATGCTGTCAATATCTGCCAATGAATGATGTAATGTAAAATGTAAAAATTACTGAACCATTATATCAGAAGTAATGCTAGTCTGTACCATCACACTTTATTTTTTTGCCTATTAATAATAGGTATTCATGTGCACTTTGTAGCATAGAAGTAACACAAGTGAAATAATAATGGTAGCAATTTAAAGAATTTTATGGTAATTGTTTCCCTGAATATATATGCATATTTTAGCTACTTTGCATGCCTAAACAAGAAGAGCCATTACCTCCTCTAATCACTCTTTTTCTACATATATAGGACAGACTGGAACACCGATTGTACAGAAATTATCAATGTGCACCTTGTACCACCAGTCAATACATCGAAAGTAGAACTGACTCGAACAAGGGAGCAATTGATCCACTCCAGGTAAGGCAGTGTACTCCCTCTTCCCATTAAGCACTTTCACCAGTGTCCAAACCAGAGGCTCTGCAGGAAAGACTGAGTACTCAAAAAATGTTCCTTTACTTTAGTCCAACTAGGCGGGTTTGCTATCGGTATCGATCGACTGAAGGACGGATCACTTTTAAAGCTTGAAAAAATGTATGTGACAGGTTTCCTATTTGCATTCAGTTAGTGTCCAAGGTGGTTATCCACTTCCACATCACCTCTCAGGTAAGCGAGCTGAACGCATCACACAGCAGGTACTTCTCGATGTCCCGCAGGCTGCCTGGGCCTTCGCGTCTGTGAACACGTGCACGGAGACTTACATGCTGTAAACGCAATACTGTGAAATGACTCGGTACACTTCATAGAGCTGACGCCCTTCCAAGAACTGATTAAAGTGTAGTTAAGAAAATTCCACCATCAATATGTGTTCGTGGTATACATTTATAAACAACCATAATTTCAAGTTACAACATAAAGGCTTAGAAATAAGGTGCCTTCCAGCTGCAAATTTAAAGTTTCAAATGCCTCCAGCACTCCATTTTGAGTGTTATCTAAAGTAGATGGCTTAACTGATTTTGTTCACTGGATGCAGAAATGGTCACACGCTACTGACAACTTTTAAGCACATGCACAAGCCAGTAGTAGAAATCCAATATACAGTACACATTTTTCATTACACTACCATAGGGAAGAACAAATGCAAACAGACAATATGGGCCTTTTATCTTCACCGATAATCATAACTGTGCCAATGCCTCCATTTTGAGATGCTTCATGTGGCTCTTAATCGCTTACTGTGTTACCAAGGGGATCATAGGGGGAGAAAACAAAATGCTAACTAAATATCAAAAAATAAATGCACCATCTGTGATATTTACCACAGGCTATAAAACAGGGGTGGCCACACTTTTTTGCTTTGCGATATACTTTTCCAGTGGCCAGCACAACGTGATCTACCAATCAGTATACTGGTTATATTGGTTCATATAGGGTAGAATGGGAGGGAGTGCCCCTTGGAATCGACGTCAGACCATGCAAGGAGTCATTAGTCATTGGTGCGCAAATGTATTACAAACTATCTGTAAATTTCTTCCATCAATTACTAGGGCTGGATATTGTCAGCCCAAAGCTTGCAAACCGAACGAGCATAGATAAATAGCAAACTGAAAGTAGCTTCGCACTATGTTGTATCTCCACTAAAAAAAAAAAAATCCTTGGACAGTGGTTGAGCGCAATATTATGAAGTGGACTTAATTATATAATTGCTAAACTATTTCCAAAAACCAATAAACTGTAGGCTACCTGTACTGGCATAAAAGTAAAATCGTTTGACCAGTCAATCATGTATAGTATATAATGAATGGGCCTGCTTAATGTAACATTAACTTAATCTAAAAATGGCTTTCGATTTACCAGCATGGCCTCTGAGAGTACTGGGCATCCCTGCCGTTAAGTAAATAAATGTTACTGTAACATGCAGTTTGATTTTGTTGTTTGCGAGGTAGAAAACTCTGCACTTGTCAGACCTAATCAAAGCAATCCATATTGTCCGTGAAATAGCATTCACCAATTTTCCAGCAGAATATGAAGTGTTATGATCGCTGACAGAGACGCACATTGTGACAGAGAAAACTGTTTCTCCTCCAGCTTTACGGTCTCTCTACTGTAGAGAAGGCATCAGGACTAAAGCTGGAAACACAACTGAAGAAATGGCAGTGGGGCGCCAGATAAGTGATCAGAAAAATAGCTGCACTGCACAGTGCTTCACTACAGGTAAACCCAAACAATAATGAAACAACAAAAACACACCTGCAGATGTGTGCATTAGATATTCAAGAAAAAATATATTTTGCTGAATTTATAATATGCATATATAAGCCTTTTACATAAGTTTTTATGGTAATATGTATACCACAGAAAAATGTGTTTAATCAACAATGATTTTGATTTTATTGGGTGTAATTTATTCTGTGCTGTCTTCTTAGTTAAGTATAATTTGCTACAGTTACTTTCGACAAGCATGTACATATGTGTGAAAGTGTAGTTGCCAGATATAGGATACCCTTTGTCACTACTATGATTCTTTATTTATATTCATTCATTATGAGTAATTATTCATTAAAAAGCTTGTTTAGTTTCTGTGGATATTTGAGATTATAATGTTAAATACAGTGGCAGTAACTGAATATGAACAAGCATCAAACTATAGGCTAGAGCTGCTGGGTAGGCCATTCTGTTAAGACTTGTATTTCTAGTGCATGGATGGGCCCTGTGGCTGGTCCCATGGACGGAGGGTAAGGAATGTGCTTTGCTAAATTACTAATCTCAAAATAGCTCTGTGGCGAAATCCCTCCTTTACACTTGATGACAAGTTGTCCATGAGGTTGGAAAACTGAGAGCCTAAAAGTAGGGTTTTAAGTGTCATCTAACATCTCCCCCTTGAATCAAGTGCCTGTGCGTGCTAATGTTTAGTGCCCGGATGTCTGCATGTTTTAATGTTCATTAAATTGCTGCTCACATTTGCACATATATTAGGCTGCTATAATTAGGCACTAAAGTGCATAATATGTGACATAAATCCTGTGCGACTAATGTTCCTTTGGTGTCCAAAATAGTGAGCCTGCTGGGTTTTCATCATGCTCCATTTGTAGGCCAGTTTTATTTCCACGAGAATTCAGGAGCCGAAGAAATACAATGTAATAGACCACATGCATAATAAATACCAATGGGTTAATTATATTCATGGGTAATATAAGATCTGTTTGGTCTTGTTGTGGTTGTTAATGAAGGAAACCTGTCTTCAGTTGAAGGAAAAATTATAGTGGAAATTTAGCTTGATATTCTGAAATAGATTTTGGCCCCATTGGAGGTTTGTCCTGTAGCTTTAGATTTGGTAAAATGTACGGGTGAAATCTTTTGAACTTTATCTTTTTGAACTTAAACCTCCTCTTTGGTGTATGACCTTTAATTCAGTGTAGGCTCTACACTATATTGTTACTAGAATATATGCTTGTAAGAGTCTGGCTGTATTATTAGTCACCAATATTGCAGTGCATCTGGTTTCAAAATCTATGCATGTGTTTGAATGGGTGCTTAGGAACCAATTATAACATAAAATATAGTTTCAAAGGGATTTGGAGTCCAAGCACACAGATGTAAGCACATACTATTCATAATTGAATTGGGTATTGTATCCATTTATTGTATCCGTTTTTATATCTTTGGTGTGATACCCCACGTTGCAGTAATTAAAACAATATGTTGCATAAGTGCACCTCAGTTTAAGTTTAAATGCAATAAACGTGCGTTAGCACTCTGTACCACATACAGCTATGATGTAATTATGTGATATAATTATTTATTTAGAAATATAGAATTGCTCATACAAAACCGCTGCCCCACACATTGCCCTTTACTGCCACCCCAAACTTTGATTACTCTGCCCTTTCATTTAGCTTTTAGACATTAAAACATGGCTATTGTCAGCAGTTTAATAATTCATTATTAACAATTTAAGGAGTGCTTGAAGTTTACAGAAATCAATGGGCAGTAGCCAGCTGCTAGGGAAATACTAATAGGCTGATGCATTTAATTGTGAAAACAAAAGGCATTATTAAAATGTCTTTAACAGAATGTCGTTTGAAATAGAGTATGCTCAAATTGCATTACTAAAATAACACATAGTTACAGAGTGTCCATTTTTATTTCTTTTAAAGTTTGTTTTTGTACAACCTAACCTACATTGCTAGGTTGGAGCACCTCTTGTCATTGAATGTTACCGTAATGGGGGAAGGAGCGCTGGGTATCAACATTGCTGACAGGGGCCGTCAAACATTCCAGAGTCATTGTTGCACTTTTTTCTCCCAGCATTTTGGCAATATTGTTAAAATGCATATGCTTATACAAAATAACACAGGAGCCTACGTTAAGGTTGACAGGAAGGGGAAAGTCTTGGAACTGCCAAAAGAAAAATGGCAAAAAATCACAGAATCTGGAACCCGTGACTTCTGTGACAGACACCTTACGCATAATCAATGAATATTGTCAGATGACAGAGATGAAAGTGCATTCTGACACTTATCCAATACTCCATTTTCAAAACATTGAACTTGAATGCTCTCAGAACACACGTTGTGGTGCAGGTAGAATGGAACATGGATGTAACACTAATAGCCAATGTAACGTGAATGCAATGTGCTGGTGGAACTTTTGTTGAATAGATACGAATGGGTCGTGATACCCGAGTGGCTTTTGACAGATGAAAGAACATGCCCATGTAAAAGTGACATTATATCAAGTACATATTTTAATGTAAGATTTTATCACAATTTTATGGGAGATATATTTATTCTTATTACAGAATCAGTACTTCCACAATTATCAGTATATTGTAAACACCAACAGAACATGCCAACAACAATAAATAAACAAAGTTCCTTAAAGCCAAATATGTCTGTGTTTATATACTCACAATTGCCTTTGTGCTGTTAATTTAACTGTTAATCAGCTGTAAAATCAAATAATATGCTTGAACGTGTTGCTTAAATCATATTACAACTAAAAATGACCCAAATATTGTGCCAATGGGGAAATTGCAACTAATTAGTTTGTTTCTTGTGGTTGAGCACAAGATCACTCCCTACGTAATCTCTGTTTATTTCGTTTTTGAGCCTTGACCCACAATTGCAAACACTTGTTTTACCTTTTTTAGAAAAACTTGTGTTAATCCCCAGCTGCTTATTATCTTTCAGTCTCAATTTAGCGAAAGTCTCTTACTTACTTGCAGCCGTTTGAGGAGATCGAAACCATAGGAACAAATAAAAATAAGGACCCGTGCTTTATAACACTTTGTTTAAGGCAGTTTCTCTGTAGTTAAGGAGTAGAGGGAACATTCGTAGCTACACATATGTGATACAGCACTTTGATACCTGTGTACATTCCATTAAACACACACACACTGACACACACACACACACACACACATACACGCACACACAGAAACATGTACTCATTTGGGTGTACCTTTATATTTTTAGTTCTCTTTTCAGGATGTTGGTCTAATGCATAGGGTGAGAAAGGAGGGCTGTGGCTTTTTTCTGGATACCACGCCAACTTCAGCTCATGATTTAATTAAGCTCCAATGCCAGTAAAGTAAGAAAGTGAATCAGCATCAGTGTACATAGTTAATTAGCTAATTGAGCCAGAGTAATTGGTTGCAACAAAAACCTGCATGCACACCAATGCTGCAGGAATGGAATTAGCCACCCCTGGTCTAATGAGAGGCAACTAAGGTTAGCTGAATGCAGACACACTGCCTTGATCAAAGTAACAATCACACACAATGGTCGTTGTCAAATAAATGTGGTACTAGCATGATTTATAAACCACATCATGGAGATATGCCAAAAAAGTTACATTTCAAGATAATGAGATGATCTCATGGTCACTGTATTATTATTATTATTATTATTATTAGTAGTAGTAGTAGTAGTTAGGGTTAGCTCATTTGTAATATATACATCTAAATCAGTGGATTTAGATCAGTCTCCATAAAAAATAAAACAATTTTTTCTGTGCCATTTAAACATGTACTCATCAAGAGAACTTCTCAGTGGGCAAGTGTATTCTAACTAACCCACTGATTATTTTCGGTTGTGTGGGTTTTTTGTTGTTTCATTTGACTGACTGCAAGGTGATATCAATTTGAATGCTAATTTTAAAGCAAACCGCACAGAGATGCCTTCACTCAGCTTGAAGATGGCACTTCTTGATTATTACTTGTTTGATGTGAAATATATACTGTTCCTTGTTAATATTATAATAGGGCACCGGGAAATTACTTGTCAGTTGAAAGACATATTCAATTTTAAACGATAATAAGAAAATTGGATTGGTATTACGTTATTTCATTTAAGAGGCATTTTTGATGTGTTTCATATGATTTTAACTCATTAATGTTTTTTCATGACTGGTTTTTGTTTAGTTTCCATTTAGACTAATGACCTTGGCGAGTGTACTCATACACACGTGCCCACAAACACACATACAAACATGATGGGTTAACAGACCAAGGTGTGAACCCGGAAGTAGCATGTGCAGTTCTGCCTTTTCAATCTCCTTATTGCAGATTTTCTTAATTATAGGAAATACGACTCCAGCTCCAACATCTGTATCTCAAGCAGCATAAATTAAACAGAAGAATTGTTTGTTGCTTGTGGACAAATGTGTTGCTTGACACATTGATAGAAGCAATAACTTATTAATAGTGCTAGAGGCAGTTCAAGCTGTGCTGGGTAGAGAGAAGGACAAACTGCTGCTCAAATTTTCTTCCATGATGCTATATCTTTAATGATATGCCAAGAATAATATCCTTCTATCAAGCTTGTTTCTTTTTCTTTACATATATACTGAGAATATGACATTTAAACTGTTTAAAAATTTTAAAAAATAAAAAACTCATAGAATGATAGACCATTTTTTTTACAAGAAGTTATCCATTGCAAGTGGCTTAATCAATTGCTGCACACATAGATTAATTACATCACACATTGTACACATTAATTTGGCAGTAATGATAGCTACAACATCTGCCTTGGTTCTTTATCTGTGTTTTTTGTCACTAATTCACTTGAGTACTATAAATAACTTTTTTTTCTAGAACTCAATGTCTTATTTTTTCAGTATGTGGACAGAATTATTCTTTTAATTGTATCATAGTATGCAACTGAACTACTTATTTATTAGAAATTTCACCTTTTATAAGTCCACTTATGAAAATATGTGAAAGTGTCCTGTTCACGTGACATTTTCTTTCCACGTGAATATTGTAATGCACATGTGAAAATGTAAATTCCACATGTGTTTTTATTTTTATTTTTTGTAAAATAAAATTGTGGCTGCATTTCTTTGTCATTATTATTCATTCTGCATTGTGTCTGTTCATTATGCTTTGGACAATTTATATGCAAATTTAGGCAAACCATCTACCAGTTTAATAAACATTTCCTCTGAATAACAAGAGAGGCTAACCTTGTATCTGCAGAGTACAGCATTTATTGATGCTTTTTGACAAAAAATAAAAATAAAAAATCTACATGAATGTTCTCTCAAACATTAAAAATCACATAATAGAATAATGTCTGTTCAACACTAGTACAAAGTACTGGTAGGTTGCTTTGACTAGAGAACACTATATGATCACATTGAAAGAATAGCTAAAGAAACTTAGGCCCTACTTTAAGCGGCAAGACCCTCCATAAGAGCAGTTTACACTGGTATGTAATACAGACTGTGTGTGTGTGTGTGTGTGTGTGTGTGTGTTACGACTTAAGCTATAGTCGTGACAAAAAGGGAGACAACACAACAAGGTATACTTTTAAACAAAGGAATTATTTATTAAGAAGAAAACAATGATACATGTATGAGTGAATGAGTGAAATGTAGGGTATTTATATTAAATGTGTGTGGATGCGCGTGTGCAAATATGGGGTGTGAATGTACAACGCAAAACCTGTGAATAAAAGAGGGTGAAGGGAAAAACCCGCGGGCCGTCCAACCGCCCGACCTGGTGCAGGATTACCTGGAACAGAGTGAGAAAGAAAGAGAGAAAAGCGGGCCAGAAAGCACTGGGGGCTTCCTTATTATAGGGTTTACCCCCAGGTGCTCTCAATTAGAAAGGGGTGCACCGCACACACTGGCCGACTCCTGTAACTACAATAAAAATAAAACAATATTAGAGACAGTCGTCACAGTGTATGTGTGTGTGCGCGTGCATGTGTGTGTTATATATAACATGTGAATACTAAACTTTGAACATTTGAAACTTGTATCATGATTATTATGAATTTGATATGAAAGGAGAACGTTAGCTTTCTAGCACTTTCAATCAGAACTGAGGAAACCTTTTGGCTGCAGTAAAAAACGACACTCAAAATGCAGCCTCAAACTTGTTTTACTGTGTAATTACACAGCTATTACCCAAATGATGGTTGTCGAACAGTGCTTTAAGTTTCATGCCTTCAAACTAGGAAAAAGGATCCTAGCCAGTCATCAGTGTGTATTCACTAGCATAAATATTTTTTGCCAATATTAAAATATTTCACATGGCAGAATACAAGTGGTAATTATTATTCAATTATTTCAATGTTCATCCAAAGTAAATCACTTGAAAAATGGTGTCACAATCTTCAAAATACTGCCCCTTTTTTGACACTCACCCCGTCATCATCCCAGTATTGACTAGTGAATTTCACACCCATTAAGGAGTCATCAACTTATAAAGCTGAGCACCATGGTGCTAATAGACTGTTATGTTACCTCCATATTCTTTCACCTTCATGATATCAGAAAATGGCTTTAAATAATAAATACTGTTCACTGTCTCTCTATCTGTCACTCAATTATGATTGAGGCATAATTTATCTTTTGTTTCACAAGATATATTTTATGCTGCCCACATTTGCTCTCTATTGCACCTGACCTAGATGAATTTAGAAGCAAGAAATCCTCCTGCATATAACTATTACTCTTAAATGTCAGTCTGTAGCATTCAGTTTACCATCATATCATATGCATGTAACCCTATCCATAGTGACATTTGGAATGCCATATCTGTATGTTCTACCTGCAGTAGAGAAAGTAGCTAAATCCACTACATGCTTATGTCCTGTAATCTCTGCCCATGGTTTGTCTTATCATTGTTATGCCGATGACACCCAACTCTTTCTCTCCTTCCCCCCCTCTGACACACAGGTCTCCGCTCGCATCGCATCTCTGCTTGCCTGAGGGACATCCAGAGCTGGATGGATAACCACCATCTTAAGCTGAACCCAGGTAAGACAGAGATGATTTTCATCCCTGCTCCATCCTCTAACCTCCTTGATGTTTCTATCTCCCTAGGGGACACGGTGGTGTCATCATCACCCACTGCAAAAAACCTTGGAGTGGTGATGGACAACAGACTGTCCCTCTCCCAGAACATCGCGGCGGTGAGTCAAACGTGTAGGTTCTTCCTATGCAACATCCGGAGAATCCGCCCCTTCTTCACCACCTATGCAACCCAGGTCCTGGTTCAAGCAATGGTCCTGTCCCGCCTGGACTACTGCAACTCGCTGCTGGCTGGTCTGCCAGCATCCGCCATCAGACCCCTGCAGCTCATCCAGAATGCTGCAGCGCGTCTGGTCTACAACCTCCCCAGACATTCCCATGTCACCCCCCTGCTCACTGACCTCCACTGGCTGCCTGTTATGGCTCGCATCAAATTTAAGACTTTGGTGCTTGCATACCAGGCAGCGAAGGGGTCAGCACCAGGATACATCCAGAGGATCATCAGGCCCTACACACCAGCCAGACCTCTCCGTTCTGCCACCTCTGGACGCTTGGCACCTCCCCCTCTTCGTGTCTGTACTTCCCGTTCACGTCTGCTGTCTGTCCTGGCCCCTCGCTGGTGGAATGACCTTCCTGTGGCGGTCAGAACAGCAGAGAATCTGACTACCTTCAAGCGTAGACTAAAGACTCATCTCTTCAGGCTGCACCTCTCCCCACCCCTCCTTAGCCTCTAGTTTAGCTCACTGTACCTAGTTAGCCTAATGCAATCACGTTAGTTTTTATTTGGCAGGATTGTTTTTGTTTGATTCTGATTAGGCAAATGTGATTTCAGTGCTAGTTTGTACTTGGCAGGATTGTTTGTTTGTTTGCTGAACAGGTTATCCTACAGGGTTGGAGTCCTGATCTATGTGGTCACTTCTGTCACTACGATCTTTACTTCACTCTAGTGTGTTTTTTCTGCACCTCTGCACCTTGAACTGATGCACTTGTTGTACGTTGCTCTGGATAAGAGCGTCTGCTAAATGCCTGTAATGTAATGTAATGGAACAGGTCATTATATATATATATATATATATATATATATATATATATATGCTATTGTAAGGGGAAGATAGTGCAGCTGTAGATTATCCCTGGGATAACCACCTTGTCACCTGAAGTGCTTGGGCAAAAAATGTACCAGTATCCTTCAGGGAAATGTAGGCTGGACATGACATCCCTGAGCAAATTTATTTCAATGTAAGGTTGTGAGCATCAGAGGGCCTAACGTTTAGAATAGCATGACAGTCCTTTAATCAGCTAAACAACATTTAGCTGATTAAACGGATCGAGGCCTAACTGATTAATTCTCTCTTGGTCGCTGGTAAAAGAAATCTCTGTGCAGAGATATCGGAAGTGAAATGTGTAAATTTTGGTTGAGGTATATGGCATAATGACATACACGTCTACCCTTCCTCATTTTTGAAGAACTAACGGAGAAAAATGTCAGCCAATCCCCACGCTAGACACATTGACGCTGCTAAAAAAACATTTAATCAAACAGGCTCAACTTGGCTAAGATTAGTTATTCCATCTACCATGCACACAGTATATATAACCACATGCAAGGGAAATGTACTTCTATAAATGACAGCATGGAATGGCTATTTCAGCAAATGAAATTTCCGCTCGTACATAACCACCCATGTCTGCAATAAACATTGGATGATCTTCACTATAAACTTTGGTGTGAAGAATCATGTGTTTTATAAAGAACAGATAGACTTGACAAACTGTTTACTGAAAGTATTTAAGTCCATGCTTGTGGTACAATGCGAACTGAGATAACTGACCAAAACCTTGTAGACAGTGTAACTACACGTGAAGTGACTGAAAACCCTACATTGAAAACATTGAGTTTTTAAGGGGCAATAGATCTGCTAATAGTGCAAATTGATTTCTCAGACCCAGATATGCTGCTTCTGTGTTTTTTCCATTGTAATGACAAGTCAAGTAGCCATAGGTCATTTCACTGTTGATGCATTGTTTTGAAAAGCAATGAAACATGGCAATGAACGAAAAATAAACATTTTTCTCTGATAATTTATTTAAATTCAAAGATGTGGAGAACATCCCTTCTATTATGAGTGAATGTCAACGATGTCAACCAGACATTTCTCCTTGCCTGGCTTAACGCCTTTTGTCTTCTCTCCCCCATTCTCTCTCACCACCAGTAAGATGAAAACGTCTGTTCTTGCTGGATTTATTATGAAAACCAAATATAGTACAAGTCGTGACCATGTCTGAAATAGCTTTCTATGAGTCAACTGCATACATCGCGGTTATTGAAATCATAGATCGGTTAAACCCACAAAAATGTCCCACTGAAGCAGCATTTTCTTTTTAATAGAACATAAGCAGTAAAGTGAATTGACCTGAACCTAGATTTTCTTTCTTTAGTGGGCGGCATCCACCCTGCTACATTTTTCTATTCAACTAGTGGCCGCTGTTGAAATCTTGAAACATTGGCAACAGGGGTTTTATGTATTCTAGATGCTTAGAAAAGGAAATAAATAATCTGTTGGCATTGTTTTTATGGGATTATTTTTAAAGGTTTTTTTTTTTTTTTTCAAATTCTTGAGGAGGCCGGTCCTCCTTGTCCTCTATGGATGGACCTCCTGTGGTATAGATATACTGTAGATACTACTGCTACTTGTAATATTCTAATTTGCAGAGTGTTATCAAGCCATTTAAAACCATACTGGTGAAATTTCCCCTCCTGGCTGTAGCAATGAAGAGTGTATCATTGACTGGTTACAGATTCAGTCAGCAGTCTTATATTGTTTGAGTGTAATTGTATTTATTGATTGCTGTTTTTAAATACATTGGAGATTACATTTTCCATTTAAGAAATTGAAAATGTTATTTATTTGGAGTTAGTTGTCGTTGCCAATTCAAATACAGTTTATTATTTTATATACTGTTCCACTGTAACTGTTTTAATTTGTTATTATATTGAGACCATAATATTTATTGAAATCTCCCGCTGTTCCTTGGAGACAAATATTGGGTAATTCTGCTTGATTAACCTGAAATAACCAGAAATACATCATTCAAGCTCGATGCAACCACCTAAAACGTCTGTGTTACTTTTTGCCATCATGTTTAATTTGGCCCTGCTCTACCCTACATATAATAACATTTTGCACTGCAACTTGCTCTGCTGTTGAGTTTGGGCTACATGAAGCAACTGGAACTCCAGTAAGTGGATTTTATGTGTCATGTCTTACCTATGCAGCCAGTGCGTACAGACCCCACAGATGGACTTATCACAGTGCAATGGATTAGGCCGGACACTCCAAGTCTTTTCTGCAAAGAAGACCCTGGAAGAGTCTTTGCAAAATCAGACTCAGGAATGTGAAATGTCATTGGTATATCAACACACTTAAGATGTGGCCACAGATTCACAACCAATTCCACTTTAGGATGATCCAAAATAATTAATTTGGAGTGATGCTTGTGATGCTTCAGAGAATGCATACCACTCAGTTGGCTACATGCAGACTGGATGATCAAGAGCGTGTACACATTTCCTTTACATTATTACTGCAGGTCTTGTGCTGCACACAGGAAGCAACTACCAATGCCTCGCTTTGTGATAATGTGAGTAATGCCTTCCCAGGATGCCACCATCCTCCAGACTAAGCTCACTGTGCTCATCCAATAAGAAATCTTCGGGTCAGATTACACGAGAATTCTGCATTAGCCCAAATCAGAATTTTGCAGATAAAAGCTCTTCAGTGGGGACTCATGCTGTTGAGATTCTGAATGTGACTGATGTAGTGAGCAAAAGTTTCTTCACAAAATTAGTTTGGTGAGTTAGCTTTTGTTATTGCTAAAATTGACAATAAAAAAGACAATCTTGCTCATTGTAAAAGTTAATCGACATCAAGGTCCTTCAACATTTGTCATTAACAGGATAGTTCACTTTATGGAGTTTTTTTAATATATGAATTTCAATTTCAGGGTATATATTCAGTTGGTATTCAATTTTTATTTGAATATCTCTTTTAGTCCAGGTTTCAGCATGGTAGAATATATGGTTCTAGAGATTAAGCACAAAGATATGTGTCCCCCACAGGGGACAAAAATGAATTGCTGGATAGTAGAAGCTTATTATGGATGTTTTACACAGTAATACCAAGTCAATGCATTTTATAATAAATGTTCTTTCTTGTTATTCATTTTCAGACCACACATGCAGTATCACTACCAAAACGTAATATACCTCTTGAATCAAAGATCCTCTGTCATTCTCTAACTAGAATCACAAATCTCCATATTGTCTCTCAAACCAGTGTTAAATGCCCAGTGGTCCCTCCTGTAATACAACACCAGTGTTTTTTTTATTTATTTATTTTTTTTCACAAACTGCTGCTCAGGGGTGTAGCACAAAATTCTGGGCCCTATACATAAGCAGTCTCTGTGGGCCTCCATTTTTCTCACGCATCATTCCAGGCTTTTCGAGGGCCCTCCCCCCATTCGGGCCCTGGGTAGTCAGTCCCACTTTTCCCCCCACTACGACGCCCCTGCTGCTGCTACATCTATCAAACAGTAAATGTTCCCAGTTCTACCCTCATTATTTAACTTGAACTCGCACTGTACACTTTTCCTTTGAGGGACACATTCGTTAAATTAGAGAGCTATAAGAAATGAATGCTGATGTCTTCGCCCCTGCATTCCAATGCTGCTCTTTAATCATTCTCTTTGAGCTGAAAATGTCCATTTGCCTGTTTTTGTAATAGCCCAGTTTTGTAATAACTCAGTTACGGTACAGTGAAGCAATGGCACTCTAACCTGCTCAAGGCGCTTGCTGGACAGTACACCCTGCACCATGCTCTCAGTCCTGGTTTTGAAGAAAGCGATCGGAGAACAATGTTTTCAGTTGTCTGTCACGGGTATGTGCAGCACTCTCCATAATTGCTTGCACCCTTATAAAAAAAGACTGTGTATAGGACAATAATACTCATACTATGAACGTATATTAAATTCTTATAATGCAACAATGTTACCATTATGTATAACTTGCTACTCAATGCGAAAAACACAATGGTGTTCTGGTTCTAAAAATCCATGTATTATTGATTAGTTGGTATAGCATATGGAAGGGAACTGTTGTGCAGTAATGAAAAAAAAAAATCAAGGAACCTACACTTCTGCAGTACTGTCATTTCATGAAAAATATGATTGTATATGGTTGTCATTATGTAAGCTTCTGATAAATTATTCATGGTGCTCCAAGTCCTATAAATATGTATGTACTTTGCTGACTTTGTCATTATTATTATGATTATGATTATTATGATTATTATGATTATTATGATTATTATGATTATTATGATTATTATTATTATTATTATTATTATTATATTCTGCCTTTACTTTTTTTTAACCATGTTTCCCTATTTTTTAAGGTTTTATTTCTTTTTTCTGTCTTGAATATACATCTAATATGTCCCCCGACAAAATGAAAATAAATAAATAAATAAATTGGGTTAGGGCTAGGGTTAGGCAAATTCTGCTAGTATAAAAAAATTGTAAAATGGATATTGTCTTTGTTTTTATTTTAATTTACCTGATTTAATGTACCAGTTGTCAAATGCCTGCAGCCATATCTCCATGTACCCTGCTCCTGCTGAATGGCAGAACTGTGGGCTTGGTTAGTACGTTGTAAAGCTACGTTGTTGCTGGAAGTGGTGTTGGCGGGCCAGTACGGGCTGATCTTCCATCAGGTTGAATAATCCCTAGAGCAGTGAAGGGGACATTGTGCTGTAGGACACTGTCGTTCGGATGGAGGTATTAAACCAAACCAAGGCTCACTGTGCTCTTTAAAGTCCCCATGGCAAATAGTGGGGGTTCCCCCAGTGTCCGGGCTTAATTCCCCACCTGGCTCATTCAGCTTGCTGCCTAATCATCCCCTGATTTAATCGGGTAAAAAAAATGGTTCCCTCCCTCTCCATCTCAGCAGATGTGTGGTGAGTGTTCTGAAGCAAAATGGCTGCTGTGCTTCACTCATTTGGGTGATACACATTTGTGAGATTTCGGGCGAGATTTTCCCTCATCACTGCAAAGCGCTTTGAGTGTGAGACACACTATATAAATGCAATGAGTAATAATAATTATTGTTATAAATGACATTAAATGGACAAATTTATCATATTTTACAATATTAGCAGTAATTTCATAGTAAATTACTGGCTACTGAGTTGCATTACTTTTAAAGATGATGTGAAAATACAGATGGTTACTGAAATTTAGAAACAGTTGATTACTGTACTTTTACAGCATACAGCTATATCACAGTAATCCATGGTGTTGTGTACTGTGAAACCACAGTATATAGTTGACATTTAATTGCAATTTGCTGCGAATATGTTACAGTAAATTCATGTGAATACATTAACAGTAAATGACTATGAGGCTTACAGTAAAAGTACTGCAACTAGTAGTCAGTAATTTAAAGTAAATGTATTGCCAATTTTTTTACAGTGTGCCAGTAGGCAATAACCTGGGCACCTGAGTTAACCTGGAATGCTGGCAAAGGCCAAGCAATTGAAAAGTAAGCAGCCGCCTGAGAAGTCACATGGAGTGGTCCATGCTTTCACGCAGTGCACATGCACTCAGGCTCAACAGTAGCCGCTGCCTAGCCTCGCTTCCTTTTTGCTGATCGGCATGAACACACCCCTTCCGACCTCAGGCAAGCTTCTCTAATGGCACCCTGCCAGCCAACACCAATGCAGCAAAGTACCATATAAACAGTTGAATAGCCCGGAGACCACCAGTAAAATCACACAGAAAGTTTTCTGTATCTGCAAGCTATCTATGTCAAGTTTTGCAATTTGTATTTTACACCAAGTAGCAAGAAAAGCAACATAAATAAATAAATAAATAAATAAATAAATAAATAAATAAATACCAATCCCTGCTGCTATCAGAGAAGTGAACCAGGTCAGAGCAGAGAGCTGCCCTTATCAGAAAGGCAGCCATATTCCGTGCACAGACAAGTTCTAGTTGCCGTCTATGACACTGAAACCATTGCACTTTTACCCTGCGTACATTCTCTGACTGCAGAATAAGCTTTCACCTGCCCTTCAAGATATGCACAAGTTGCTAAGGAAACACAAAACTCCTTGTTTCTCAAAAACTGCCAATCAATACAGCAAAAAATATCACTGCCCCCATTTTCTTGTTGCAGTGAGATTTTTCTGTGTAATAGGTTTGTAACCAGAGGGAGTGCGTCGTATGTTCCTAATAATTGCATGCAAGCATAACACAGTATAAGGAACATAGCTTTAAAAGATGATCAGCTGTATACAGTGAAATAAGACATGGGGCTCTATTTTAACAGTCAAAGTGCAGGGTTTAGCACAACTATGGTGCAATTGTTAAAGAGACTGGTTCCATTGGAATAAATTACCTGTGGGTGCGATTGGGGTTTGGTTTCATTATTGCCAATCAGGCTGTCATTTCACAAGTATGGTGTTTCCTCTGATTGTGTGGAAGTAGGCTTCAGAAAGTATCTTCAATGATCACACCCAGCCTTTGTATAACTACGGAGATAATGAGTATCAAACAATATAGATTTCCACAACACCAAATATAATGTTTATATTATGTTTAATCGTTGGTTAATCATTAACAGGAGGATGGACCTGCCAGTCACACTTCAAGTGTTCCCTTACAAGAAAATGAGTAAATAAACATTATTTTTAAGTACAGGCTACTTAAGTATATCACATTTTATTTTAAAGTATCTTTTGAGTGCTTTCGCGCTAACTAAATTTGAGTATACCTAGTATAAGTATTTCCAGGAATACGTATACTATTTATTTTCTTCCTAAAGTGGCGTACTTTAAGTAATTTAAAACCGTGATCTACTTCTGGAAAAAAAAGTAAAAGTGAAAAAAGTACACAACCTGGGATTAAGTTCCAAAAATGTATACTTAAGGCATACTTTAATAAACTTATTTTTTGTAAGGGTTGACAGCTCTGGGCTTCCTTCCCTGCTAAAAAAAGAATGTTCACACAATGTTCTTAAAGTGTTTTCTCAATGTTATGACATTGCCACTACATGGCAACAATATTGTGAGAACGTTTTGTGTTTGCTGGGTTGCAACTGGAAGCTTTATCAGGGCTGTCAGACAGCCATGTAATAAGTGAAGTAAATAACTTATTACCATGTAATAAGTAAAGCCTCTGTGTCCAGATGTGTCCGTAAAGTTAAGAGGTCGCTCATGACATTTTTATACATTGTACAATGTGTAATTCCAGTTTAATCTGTCTGCAAGGCAAAATTTTCCACCCCTCAGATACCCCTTGAAATCTTGGCTGCTGACACCCATGGCTATCCACACAGGGTGAAGGAGTGCTGCCATGTTCTGCACAAATGCAGAAGATTCATACAATAACAAAATGAGGCAGGGGGGTGAACATGAAAGTTGATTTACTATTAACCTACATGAACACGCTTTGCGACATGCGTTTGTGGCTCGTAATCGCAATTTCTATGTGAAATGCTCCAGAAAGAGCAGGAAAATCGCATCTCGCAGATCTCAGCTTGCATGTGCAACTTTCCTGAAAAGCCCTGGTCGCCCCATTTGTTTCCCTTGAAATCAGTGTGTTAGCTCTGTTAGCTGCTAATTCTGTCACGGCCAAACAGCATGCGCATTATGAGAGACTTTGTTACGAGCCTCTCTATGAACCATTACTCATGATATAGAAATAAAGGTCAGACTGAATAGTCTTAATTTGCATATGAATTTCCCCCCAAACAAAATATATTTTACATTTATATACAGTGTATGTTTCTTTGCTGTCAATTTTTTTCTTTAATACCACTATTTAAAATAAAAAATAAATCACAACTTCAACTGAGGTTTAAGTAGTTTTAGACATGCATGATTACACAAATTTACGCTCCCTAGAGAAACAGCTCTGAAGCCAACCAATCCCTGCTCTCTTGTGTTTTTTTGGCTGGACCGCAACAGCGGGACCAGCCCTACAAACGCGATTGTCTGTGACTGACTGACTGAGTGATGAATTTACACCATTGGTCGGCCGGATCACATGTGTTAGGTCCAGCCATATGCTAGGTTTTAACCTGGTCTTGTTTGCACCCATTTAGGCATAGATTTTGAGATGAGAATGCATTGCAAACTAATGGTTAATTTTCTCAATCATACTCAGACCAGACATCATATTGCACAAACTGGACCTGCACTAATAATTTGAAAGAACATGATGTTCACAATGATCAGATATGCTATTATTGGAAGTTGCCATTACGTAATGCCAAGAAATCATGTGTGGCATCAGTGTCTGGTAGTGGTTACTGACTTGGACATGATGTAGATAATAAGCCAGATCAGCCACTGTTGTACATTAGAGAAAGGTATAGTACTTATAAACTATAGGTCTTTCAAATGTAATTTTGATTTTGTATGATTTGTTAATTGTATATTGAATGTGTTCTCTACTCATTTTTATTTATTTATTTATTATTGCCAATTCATCTGTGATGACTATGCTAGCATTACTGTCAGCTGTTTGTACACTTGTTAGTAGTTTTATTTTTCAGGTTTCTCACTGGTGATTTAACTTGTCTTGTTGTGTACATTGGGGATTATGTTTTGTCTCCAAAGCATTACTTCTCATAAACCCCAATTTCCTACTCACTCGAACCTTTATGCTAATTCAGGAACATAACCCCCACGGTTGGCAAGGGACTTCCACACTTAAGCCGAGTCACTTCACTAAATATCCCCAGGCTGTACAAACGTATAGAATGTAAAACGTGAACGGCATTCCCCTGCATACAGCTGCATGCTACTCAAACAGATTCATGTAAATATCGGACAGAGGCAAAGGAAAACAATATCATAAAAGATGATTGTTTGACTCTTCCCCGGGTTATTGGCGGCATCTGTCACAAACAGAGATGAAAAAACTTGATTTTTGAAATTGACACAGTCCTGCTGTGTCTCAGGTGGTGTGGATGCAGTAAAATGGACTGGCAATTGAATAAACATCGAGGGCTGTAGTCACAGATGGGCCCTGTTTGTTTTGTTCCGGAGACTCCAAATTATCTACCGAAGGACAGGGAAGCCCCTCGGCAGCGGCTTACCTTCAGCTCGATTTACGTGGTCGATGGAGATATGTGTCCGAGAAGCCTCTTGTTCAGTGGATCGCAGGATGCCTCGTTTGCATTGCAAAAGTCGTCCTGATATTCAGAGGAAAGCTGGTTTGCATTTATGGCTGTTTGGAAAAATGTTTTATATGTATTTATTTATGTTATTATTTTATTGTATACTATTATTTCTCTCTTTTCTTGGTTATTGTCCTGTTCAGTGCTAATATTTGTTTTACTGTGCTCTGCACACACCTGATAACTTTATTTAATCAAGACAGTAAAATTTTGCCTATGTCTATGGCTCGCTCTGACTTTTCAATCACCTGTATGCACCCATGATCTGTTTGTATTCACAGTTCACATACAACTTCATGATTCACATATGGTAATTGAGGCCTCAAATTGAGGTCACACATTTCAAGAACAAAACAAACTAGCAGATTCTACAGTACCCCAGGACCAGGCTGTGGAACCTATGGGACGGGGGGAAGTTAGGACAATTCCGAGGGCCCTGACTGACTGGGGCCCTCAAAAAACATGGTGTAGTCACAATAATTGTCGGGGGAAGGTGTGGCTTGGCCAGATGGGGCCCAATGTGAGATCTTTTTGTTGCAAACTCCCTGGCAGCTACCCTGCCCATCATTTTAAATTGCATTCATTTTACAAAATGGCTATGATGGCAATTGACTTTGAGAGGACAATTATGCCACACACCACTTCATGGTGCTCTTTTATTCCTATTTCCTGTTTCCCTGTAAAGACCCTTTGTGGCAGTGTCTCTGTAAAAAAAAAAAAAAAAAAAAAGCGATGGGAATAAGATGTAATAGAATTTAAATGCCATTTATTTCGCCCAGATTCACCATGTCTGTTCAATCTTGGAATAAGACAGGCCATTTCTGCAATTATCTGTTTTTCTGCTGGTAGCAGAATGTTGGTAAGATTAGAATGGGTATCTAAACAGACCCCAGAGTTCCATATCTCTTCTGGCTGAATAAACAATTCGAGCAGCATAGTTTTATTATTTTCCTAATTACAGACAAAGCTTTATATATTTATGCTTTGCCATAGTATTGTTGGACAAAGCAGAACTAAATTAAATTAATTTGAATTTAAACATCTGCTGTCCTACATTATCTTGCAGTTTGCTGTGAAAAGTTATTGCATCGGAATAATTATTGCCAGAAAACACAAATAAAATCCCTAGTGCCTCTCCTAGCAACTGCACTACTGCTGCTTGTGGTTTCTTTTTTCAGTCTCCTAGAGCTTCAATTACTGATTGTTTTCTTCCTCCTTTTCTGCTCTGGAGCCAAGAGATTATTCAACATCCCTGGGACCCTGTAGTCATTTTTAAGAGTAATTTCTTCCCGCAGCTAGGGCAGTCTTCAGTAAAGTTATTTATTTATTTATTTATGTACTTTTTCTGATTTTTGCTATTTCAGTTGGATTCCTCAGCAAGCAACATAAGCTGACAATGCTTAAAGAAACCCCTACTCACACGTGCACACAGACACACACAAAGAAACATCGAGCCTCAAACCGTAAAAAACAGCTTGATGCACACTCAAGGACTGCATTTGTCAGATCAGGCCCTGAAGGCAATGCACAGCAATCACAGGGATCTTCAGTCAAAGAGATGGATACACCCCAGTTCCAGTTTGCGAGAGATTTCACAGGTTCATCGTGCAATCACCACCCAAAGGCAAACATGTCATTGGCCAGCATTACACTCAAGCTCCCTGTTTTTAACATCCACGGCTCATTTGGAACACTTGATTGTTCACTGAAAATGGGTTCATTTTATTCTTTGTCATTGGTGACAGTTCAGTGTTGAGCCACTTTTAACAAAAACTGCTTAGCGATTAGAAGGGATATATGATATTTGTAAAGGATGAACTACAATTTCCTGCTGATGCACCTGTGTTGCTAGAATAAAGTGTTTTGAAACCCCTAAGGATATGGCAACTGAACTGCCACGCTTGATATATACATTTTAGATACAACATTCCTGCTCAGATGAATGATTGAAAATTCTCCTTGGGGTTTTGAAACACCAAAGAAATGCTGCCCTCTCAGAGAGAAGATATAGAGTATGTAGATACGTTTCATTGTTTGCATATTCATGAACATTGACTATTTTTTTATTATGAGTGCTTCATTGGAGATCTCTGAATTTGCATATTACCTGTCATACATTCTTTACCAAAAATAAGAGCTTTTCACTTCTAGTTTTATAAAATTTACACTTCTTCACATTTTTTCCCTTGCTATTGCTGACACACTGCATTATGCGAACCTTAGTGGCAGGATCTCAATAAAATAAAATTGTGTAAGTGGGCTAATTTAATACTTAAATAGATCCAACACTTCAGAATGAAATTACATGTACAAAGCCGTGTTGATGCGCACAATGAACATATGAGTACATAATAAACAATATGGTACAATATTTTTTTTTTCTTCACAAATACTTCATCTAATTTATGAAAAATGATCAGCGTACCCTAATAGGGTATGCTGACTATGAAGTATGCAGAATATTCTGATAATGTTAAATTTACATTAGCAGTGTGAGTAGGATAATCCATAGCTGCTTATTATGAAACTCTTCCAGTTCAATCAATAATGTCATCTACACCAGCTGTGTGATCAATAGTGTGAGAAGAGGGCATCAAACTTATAGTCAGGCAGGAAGTGTCCACTAGTCAGCATGCAGCTGACACATTAATAGAGGGATGACATTGTTTAAAATCTTATTTAAATTGTAGTGCAAGTTTATTTTGCAATACTGCATTTTTTTGTGATGACATTTACTTACTTATTTAATGATTTACAACATTTAGTGAATAAAGCGATATTACAATATTTTGTCTTGTTTTGCAATTAAATTATACTTTTCCCTTCTTTATTTGAAGCCAGAAGCTGAGGTTGCACAAGGACACCATACAGAAGCCTACATGAATCCTAGAGGAAAATAGTGAAACAACTCAGATGAGCTCTCATTGGGATTTGTCTAATCCCTCTGATTATTTAAGACTGTGCTCAGACACATGGAAATTTGGAAGTTATGATTACATCACTGCTCTTGTGTCAAGTGGGCAGAGGGGTGTTTTCTACTTTTTGCCCCAGCTTTCAATCATCAACATGGATGAAGAGATATTGCAGATATTAATAATGTATGTTGTTATTTTTCCTTACTTCTGTTATACCTGCTTTAGATCACAGCACATCTAAGTAATTCAGTAAAAAGTGAAAATTGTTACAATTCTCCCAGTTCTCCAATATATATCTTCTTGACCACAAGTGGTAATGACATTCTGTGAGCATCAGTAATTTGAAATTAAGCATACATTCTAAATTTCTAAATTTTCTTCGCACAAATATTTTTATGTAGAAAAAGTTTGTTCAAGGTGATTTAAAAATTTTCACCCGTGAGACCCATTAGACTGCTCACTTATGTTGGTATGAACTAATACATATAGGAATTTCTAAACTACTCAGGCATCAAAATATATGGCGAAAATACCATTTCGCCTGTTCGACGACTTGCAACATGCCATGCACTGGCTGGACAATAGAGCCATATGAATTGGCCATGAGGAACAACATATACCGTACCAACCATATGCCAACTGTACCGTAGCATTATTGAGCCAGTTCTTCTGTATGATGCCATCTGTTTTTTTTCCATATGCTTACAGTCACCAATAAGAATAAACTCTTAAAGATAACTTATTTAGCCAGCAAACTCATTGGTATTCCCACCCCCAACTTATCCGATTGTGTCACCCAGACCACCCGCTCTACCAGCACTGTACCCCCCTTCCTTCTGGCCGTAGGTATAGACTACCCATGTGCAGAAAGGCCAGTTTTAACAGGAGCTTCGTTCCTACAGTCATAAAAGCTTTAAATAAGTAACCTCCTCTTAAGTTACAACAAATCCAGTCTGTGGTGTGTAGAATGTCAATCCATGCGTTTGTCTCTGTTCTGTAAATCCTGTATTTTGTATTATTCTGTATGTCTTACCTGTTTGTGTTTTGTATGCACAGACTGTGGAAAAGAATTTCCTCCTTGAGGACAAATAAACTATCTATCTATCTATCTATCGGGGTAGGATTCAAGTCTCTAGTTAAAAGGTGGCAGGAGTTATGATTGCCTGAATACTGAAAATTAAAATAACAATTATGGCACCCCTTAGTAGCCAATCAGTGCCACTCAGCCCTTTATGAATGTGCAAAGGTTTCAGTCATGTGGTTTGGTCAAAACTGGGGACAGAGGAAAATGGCTAATACCGTCTCCAAAATGGGGGAAATCCAAGATGGCGCCAACACAAAACGTTCCGATATATATTTTCCATAAAAGGAAATTTATCACTACAGCAAGTTTTAAATGTCAAAAAGGGAACAGTGAAAATCCTGAATGAATTTATTCATTTAAAATATATATTCTGCTCTATAGTACCACATGTAATTCAGTTGGGCCAATACTTTATGGTTGGGCTCATGATGTGAATAGCAATATCAAGCACCTACCAAATTCCATCAATTTGCGTCAATCCATTTTGGAGTTATTAGCATTTTTGTGATAAGCCATGCCCACATCAATTTTTGTAGCTTA
The DNA here is from genome assembly GCF_013347855.1 of Anguilla anguilla. Taxonomy (NCBI): domain Eukaryota; kingdom Metazoa; phylum Chordata; class Actinopteri; order Anguilliformes; family Anguillidae; genus Anguilla; species Anguilla anguilla. The sequence continues at coordinate 23,443,361 of NC_049206.1, read as the reverse complement.
CTGTGGCCATGTTTGACCTAGCAAATATCTTTTAATAACTTGTTATTTGTTTTTTCACAGACAATTTGGCCTGGCTAGCCCAGACTTGGTGACTGGATAGCTTGGACTGTCCTCTATCTATATACAGAATTTCCAAAAATGTGCCACACAGTTCTACTGTATGGGCTGCCATAGACTCCCATAGTGAAAAATTCTAACAATTTTCAGGTTGGTGTGTTTGGCCCCGTTCAGTCAGTTTTCCCTTGTAGCACAACAGCTTGTAGCATCAGAGGTCAGTTGGTCTAGTCTGTGAGTCGAGGTGAGTTGGAAGCTGCTTCACCACTCAACACTTTGTAAATTTCATTATAAAACAGAAAGCCAATACTTTTGGGAGTCTTTGTACATACAATTCAATACAATGCAATGAAAATTCAGAGTATTACAAGCTTTCAAACTGTACTTTGCTGACAGCAAGTTAGCCAATGACTACGAGTCTCTTGGGAATGGAATATTGTAGCCTTTCTCGCGTACTATACCATAATGCTATAATTCAAGTTGTCAGAAAGCAGTTATGTTGTTCCTCTTGCATAGAACATAATCTTGTGATTATTATTCAGTCACTAGTGCCTTGGAGTCTATACAGTTTAATCCTCACAGCTCAGAAACTGTACAGGAAAGTGCCTCTCCTAAGCTTTACACCAGGGTTACACCCTGTTGTACATCTTACATGCATGCTGTGAACCAACATAATGCCGTTGATTATAATGTAACCACTCAATGTAATTTCAGTGTAAGTTTTCACTTCTGTGTTGTTCATGAATGTACCATGAATGATTTATGAGGTTAGAGTTAATATAAATTGTTGCCCTCTTTTTTGAGTGTAGCGTAGTGGCAAATAAGGGCGCTGATACGAGGCTTATCAAAAACAGCAAGCTGTATTTTCTCCATATTTATGAAAAGACAGCGCTCTTCAGACGTTGTCTGTTGATTTATCCCGGCATAAGTGGCAGGGTAAATTGCATATTTCAAGTATTTCTTGAGTGGCAGATAAATGTACAGGCAGACTGGATTACAGTGATAGAGTAATCGTGATAGACAGCTTGAAAGATGTAAGTATTGATCTTATGCAGTCAGAAGCTTTTGGATGAGATTCACGATTGATCATGCAGATGTTGTCCCTATGAATCAACGTATGCTGTGCATGGGATCATCAATAACATGTCTCAACACCCTATTGTCGTGTGTCATCCTCTATCTCTAGCCAATGGCTTTTAGTTCATCAATTGTTTCCTATTATTTGAAATCATTGATATATTTCTGAAATGTTGTCATTTTTTCAGCAGTAGTTTATGTGGTGCTCAATCCTTTTTGAAATGTACATTCCAGCACAATTCTATTCAGCATGGAATCACACAGATTGCATTGCTCAGAACACAGAATGTGTTATAGGTAAGCAATAAGGCATGGGTGGCTGTGCTATGTTGTGAATATAGTCATGGCTGAAGGGTGTTGTTAGGCATGACGCAAAGCGGAGCCATTACAGTACTTCTACTGCCTTAAGATCAGTCTTTTTATGAAAATCAATTAAACAAAATTACCAAAAATAATATTTATTAGACAATAAACAGACTTGACAGAAATCCTGAAGTTTAACAGTTTAGTATCTTTCGGTGGTATAAAGAACTTGAGAAATGAATTTAACAAGCTTAAACGTGAGCAGTGGTAGAGTGGCCCACTAGTCAACTGCAACGGGAGTGTCAGCCTCTCCACGAAAACGAATTATCATTGCTATGAATCTCCTGTTCTTGATTTCTGTATTGTGAGAAAAGTAATATGTATTGAAATGACGCTCTGGACTAATGCAGAGAGGGTTTGATTGAATTGCACTGGCCCTTAAACAGTCTAAATCGGTTTTATTGAATCTGGCCCAACGTGTTTTGTCCTGTATTTAAGTAGATATCATTTCTTGCATAATTTATTTCTATTTCGCAGCAGACAGTGTACTTGTGAGAAAAAACAAAAAAAACAAAAAAAAAAAAACCTGCATCTACTTTGTGTGAACTTGAAGTAATTACTGAAAATAGTCTTGTAGGTACATAATGGTATGCATGTGGTTTTGTTAAACTTCCCACTTAATTTTTATCAATTATTTTCTCTTAAAAATTGGGATTTAACTTCTCAAGACTTTTTGACCGATGGATCAATAAGATGACACTGGTGATGCATTTTACATCCTCATAGTGTGAGGAAGTGAGATAAATAACTAATTCAAAGCAAATTAAGAGACAAATGCTCCTGTTAAAATAGGAAAATTAAACCTCTGTAAGCATTCAGATGTATGTTTTTTCATGTTCTTTTCATTTTAATTCAGAAATTATGTGAAAACAGTGCACTGCCAAATATTTTATGACGTAAAAACGAGCTAACCCATGTTTTTAGGACAGTATAAAATTGTTGGGACTTTTATTTTCTCACCATGCCGGCTAGATATGCATTTTTGACGTGAATTTATATGGGTCTCGCATTCTGTCCTCCCTTTAATTTAAACGAGCACATGTCCCACGGGGTTGCAAATGTGCTGGTTGCAGCAATATGCCATGGTGATACTGCTTAGTCTTGTGTTTACAGATGTGGACAAAGTGAATCCCAGAAAGCCTGAGGTCAACACTTTGCAGACTTCTGCTGCAAGAGTTTGAGTTTCAGGAGCCAAATGAGCTCCAGTGCCTGAAATCAACTAGGATTCAAATTCATATTTGAATGCCTGGATTCCCTTGATCTGCACCTGGTTGAATCCACTTTGTTGATTCATTTGTGCAATCCAGGAGCTTATTGCGCATTAATATTTAACATGATGAGTTGTTGAGAGGCAATTTTTCTCTGACAAGCCGGGAATTGGTTTGCAGTGCAATGAAAGCGACAGAATATGCTCCTTGGTTATCCACACACCATAGCTGCCCTCAGCGCATTGGAAGGCTGCACAGACTGGTGTGCACAATTCATCCAAAAGATCAGAGCCCGTCTAGTGATTTCTGCTGCAAGTTCCTGCAGTCGTTTAATCGCAACTTATCATTAAAGCCTTTAACATGGCTTCAATGATAAGTTGGGGGCGACATAGCTCAGGAGGTAAGAGCGGTTATCTGGCGGTCAGAGGGTTGCCGGTTCCATCCCCCGCCCTGGGCATATTGAAATGTCCCTGAGCAAGACACCTAACGCCTAATTGCTCCCAACGAGCTGACCGGTACCTTGCATGGCAGCCTTTCACTGTTGGTGTGTGAGTGTGTGTGTGAATGGGTGAATGAGAGGCATCAATTGTAAAGCGCTTTGGATGAAAGCGCTATATAAATGCAGTCCATTTACCATTTAACAGGCACAATGCATAGGAGACAGAATAAGCATGCCATTTAGAAGCTACTGTATTTAACATGGAAATGTCTGCACAGCAGTTCTAACATCCATTATTGAAATGCAAAAAGAGATAAAAAACAGTGTTGACATATTTAGCTTCACATCTATTTAGTGGAAAGGAAAATAATCTATAATCTGCATAAATATTTTATTTTTTGTTGTTTTTAGAATGTTTACAAGCATATTCACTAGTACAATAGTAACAAATTATTTAATAACGTGAGTTTTAGGAAGCTCTGTAAAATCCAATTAGAAGGGACAAGGGTAATGAATTAATATGTATCATTATAAATGTGAAAATATACACAGAAACGATAATTACATAGTCATGTATTCTGCTTCAAGGCGTGCAATCTTAAAAACATTAGCATTGTTAATCCGTATTCATTTTTTTTTACTCAACCACAGGAATAGAACATTGCCGTGTCTTTGCTCTTTTAATTTGTGGCCTCAGATTTTAAGAAATTAAATTTTTTAAGAGTTTAAGATTGTAAGAGTTAATACGGCCAGCGAAAAGTGTTGTACTTGGTTTAATTTCATGCAAAATGTGCTCATGGCTCAGATCCTCAGTTGAGCAGCGCAGTGGGTTGCCAAGGGTTCACATGTCCTCTCCTGCACTTAAAATTTAATCCAAAGATACATTGTGCCAACACATTGTGCCAGCACCGTTCTATATTTAAACAACCTATACACTTCAAATTGGATAACAGTTATGAAAATTATGCAGCTAACTCCTTAATCCTGCTTTATGAAAAACTTCCATTGAGTCAGCAAATTTTTGCTCTGCCCCCCAAAACTTTGACCATTCACTTTAAATAATCAATTATTTTGATCCACCTCAAGAAAAAATACTAAGTTAATATTTCTCACTTCACTTCCTACCCTCTCTCTTTTCAGGCTTAGCCATCCATAAAAATGCTCTGTTCAAAAAAGAAAATAAAATACTTTAAGTAGATTTTTTTTTTTTTAAACATAGGGAAAAACACACACACACACAAACACACGCACACACACGCACATGCACACACACACACACACACACACACACACACACACACAAGCACTTTTTAGACATTACCTTGGTTTGTAAAATGTTTGCTCCTTAATTTCTTTCTTAAAACTGTCCTGAAGTTCACTGTAGTAGCTTTCAATGATTGACAGTAATGTATGTCTAGTCCCTTTCATGGACAGCCTTTCTGCTGTGCCGCCATATTGCATACACTCATGCTTTACAGTCTTTGAAAATATTGAGAAATACTTAATATCGAATTTTGTTATTATCTATCCATCCATCCACTATCTATACCCACTTATCCTGGGCAGGTTCACGGGGGGTGCTGGAACCTATCCCAGCGTGCATTGGGCGAGAGGCAGGAATACACCCTGGACAGGCTTCCAATCTATCGCAGGGCACACATACCATTATTTTATTATTTACCTGTAATATAATGTTGTATTCTATGGTTCTCATTACCCTTTTGAAAGTAGAGGGTGACATTAGAGAGAAATGCAGTTACATTAATTTACTTTGAGCAACAAGATAGTATCCTGCTTATTTGGGGGTAAAACTGGCACAAAAGACACTTGGACTTGTCAACTATAGTTGTTATTTACCAGTAATATGAAGTTGTGTTCTATGGTTTCATGTCATTATTTATCCTTTTCAGAGTAGAAAATTGCTGTAAATTGTCACATTACTAGTGGATACTCAAGGCGATACCTTTGTTTAGCAGGAAACCCTGTATACAATTGCATGCTGTACAGCAGTTCATTATTAGGATATGATTCAGTAAAACATGTGTATTATACAGCAGTTCATCGTTAATTACCAAAGAGGGAGGAGGTGATGGGGGAAAAAAACCTCAAAGACCAAACGACCAAAAAACAGTCGTGGCAGCAGTCTGAAATTAACCTCCTGGCCACAGGCACATAACTGCTGAAGCAACCAAGGAGTTTTTCAGGGTGAAAAACAGGAATGTTCTTGGCTGGCCAAGTCAATTGCCCAACCTAAATCCAACAGAACAAGCATTTCACTTGACAAGGCTGAAGGAAAAAAAACACAGAAACAAACAGGAACCAAAGATTGCTGTAGTACAGGCCTGGCAGCATCTGCTGATATCTATGCGTTGCAGACTCTAGGCAGTCATGGAATGCAAAAGAGTTGCTACCAAGTACAAAATACGATGACTTTATTTAAGATTATGTTAATTTTACTTTAAACTATCTCAATTTTAAATACTCAAAAATTGTAATACTTGCATTCTGTCATTATTGTTATTCCCGTAGACAGTGTTTCTCAGTCTCTTCCCCAAATTGCCTGAATCATGAATAAATCTCTACCAAAACCCATTCGTATGATTTTAGGAAAACCAATGTCAGTGGCAATTATAAAAAATATAATTTTTGTGATGTGATCATATTCTATGATCCTGAGTTATGAAGTCTTTTTGTGGTTAACAGCACTACATTTTATCTTTACAGTAAAGGCAAGGCATTAATTAACTGCATGGAAAGCTATTGTGGATTCATTATGCCAGTGTTGAGTTGAAAATGGAAAACAATTTCACACAAGCAAGCACAATGATCCATCTTTTTGAAGATTAATCAAGAATTATTATGACAAGCTCGTGCCACATTGTTTCCTTGGACTAGATTGACAAGTTTTTCAGTTTGAGACCAAATAATGAAAAGTTACACTGGGCCAAGTTTTCTCTTATTTTTATCTTCTGGTGTGTAGAATAGCAGTTTGAGGAACAGAGCAGAAAGCAGAGAGGAAATACTTCAAGTTAAACTTCAGAACGTTTCCCACTGTTCTAATCAAATAATTTACTGAATGGTAGATTTAATTTTTAAATATTTTTAAGCAATTATTATTTTCAATAAAAATGGTCATCGTCTTGATTAAAGACCATGATAAGTTAATTAGTTGAATCAAGAATTTATCTCTTACTTTTTTTTAGTTAGATGTTATATAACTGCTCTCAATTTTAATAGGTTTTTAATTTCCCAATGCTTCTAACAAAACTTACCATACCCTGCTACAACATTTAAAGTACTGCAGCAAGTAAGTAATCCAACTGATCACTCTCTTCCACACTGAGAGCCATCTAGTGTTGTATTTGCTGAATATTTATATATTGACCTGAAGGAAATTGCCAGATATCTAACACACGCAAAATTTTGGATAAATGTACGCTTTTAAAAACAAAAAAGCAGCAGCAGATAAACAAAGTGCAGCAATACAAAGAGTGGTATAGTTACATAGTGTTGGGTGAAGGTGGCCGGTGTCCGTGGATGTGGATTCAGGGCTGTCTTGACTAAGAATTAATTCATGCTTTTCCTGTTCACAATGAATTACCATCACCTTTTTCATGCATACAGTATTTACATGATTACATAACCACATACGGTTAAACATGCATAGTTTTTCCAATTATTCCAGTAAAAGTAATTCAAGTTGATTTGCATAATAATGATACACCCACACATGCAGAAGCACCATAGAAAAGTGTCACTTTTCTGCAGTTACTCATACATTTACAAATATATTTCATTGTCTATCTGTTCATCATTAGGACACAGTTTATTAAAGTAGCCATTTCCTGTTCAGCCTCTGCATTTAAGATATTTAAATAAAACCCCTCATTGTTTACAACTACACTCTTTTATATGAAATAAGCATTTAAAGTAACCAAACATTGACCGCTAACATTATTAAAACCAGTAGAACCTCAGATATATCAATGTCCGAGTTACAGAATGAAGGGTCAAATAAGCACAGTAAGAACCAGGAAGCCATATCTGTCTTTTTGGGCGTCTTATTACAAAATGCATAGATAATCAAGCAACATATTCCCATCCATTGTGTATATATATATTTTTTAAAAATACAGCAAATTTATTTCTAAACCATTTGAAAACTTTTACTGAATTTATACATATGGAATGATGGCAAAATATTTTAGTTGAAAACATGCTTACCTAAAGTCAGAAAAGAAAATTCATTATAAAAATGCTGTGTGTATTAGCTAGTTGGTATTAATTACAGTTACACAAACTCACATAGGCAGCTCAGATTAACTAATGCTAGGCATGATACAGCAGCATTCTTACCTAGTTTGCCAGCTGTGCTGTATCATGCCTAGCATTAGCTAATCTGAGCTGCCTATGTGAGTTTGTGTAACTGTATATATTTTAGTAAGTTGCAGCGTTAGACAGTAGTTGAGTTGTGTTTCCTAGCTGGCAAACGTAGCTCTAATTAGTTATTACCAAATACAGATAGCTAGCCAGCTCGTCAATTGTTTTAGAAAAACTAAGCAAGCAATGTGTTACAGCAATACTATGTAAAATGTCTGATGTTACATAAAATGTCTGACTAGCTTGCGAGCTGACTAAATATGTTATAGTCACAATTTCATTGCTTAAAGTTGGGCTGCTACAACAAAAATTCGGAATAACAGTGGGACTTTGTTGTAGGAGTGTGTTCCACTCTAGCTGTCATTTTATTTAAGTTATGGAAATAAGTTCAGCTGCTTTTGCAAACTCTTGCACAGGCTGTCTGATAAGTTGTACTGAAATGTAATTTCCATAGTGTACAAGCTGCTATATCCAGATCAGCAGATGAGCTACTTGGAATCACATTTGAACAAATCTGAATAAGCTCTGGCAGAGAAATAAGTTGACTCTTGTTTTTACAGCTAGTCTGTTTGGGTATATTAATATGGTACAAGGTGAGTGACAAGGATTTGTATTCATTATACGCATGATACATAGACAGACCAATCAGAATATTCTTCCAAGCCATGTTATAAGCAAATAAATAAATACATTTTTTAATATACAAATAGCTCTCAATTTTTCTGTGATGTTTATACATTATTTATGTTTCACTGTGCAGTTTGTGACCTTTTTGTTTTTGCAAGACAGGTAGTAATTTTTCACACCCATCTTTAATACCACAACATCTTAGGAATTCAGAAGCCGACTCCACCATAAAATGGCCGGGAGTTACCTGGGGACAATTTATCTACAGGAAGATGTACTATTCAAATTAGACAAGGGGCATGAATTTATATTATTGCTGAAAATACAATGTGGAAAATTCATCAGCAATTTACAAAAGAGGTATTATAAAGAAAGGCTAGAATAAAATCAAACAATTTGCAAAAAGGGCCAGCATTCAGAACAACAGTCTGGTGACCCAGAGAGAAACTGATAAACTCTGCTTCTTATTTAAGTCGAAGCCTGAACTAAATGATTGCTTGATAGACACAACTCCTTCATATTACAGGTGTGAGGAATTATGTACAATCTCTTTAAATTTCCCCTTTCTTAAAGTGGTCTGAAAACTATTTTGCTTACATTACCGCACGTATGGTTCAGGTATGTTTATTTACAAATTGGAAAATAGCTGGACTCATGTGAGATAATGGCAGACAATCAACAGTTCTAAGTCTGTTTGAAGACAGATATGGAGACCACTGGGAGGTAATAAGAGAGGGTGTATGAGAAAAGACACAAACATTAATATTAGCAAGCACTCAGATTAAGAATAGTTTTCCAGAATGCTTTTCCCAGTGAATATCTTCTTACTTTTGATTAATAAAAACTCCCCATAAATAAAATCATAACAATAACAACATAACAAAGCAATATCTCCACCCCTATGTTGACAAGCATTTTGTGGTGGAGATGATGATGACGATGATAATGATTATTATTATTATTATTATTATTATTATTATTATTATTATTATTAGTGTGGTTGCCTTTGGCAATCACACTACTATTATCTCACATATTATTCTTCTTTATTCCACACATTTTTTTTATGGACCGCTACTCCTCCCATAGTTTTCGTACCACATAGACGTGCAATATGTCAAATCGAGCGACTTCATCGGGAATGGTGTGCTATTACTTTGTGCCCCATAAGCCGCGTTTCCACCAGAAGTACCCGGAACTTTTAGTCCCAGGAACTACTTTTCAAGGAACTAAAAGGTTCCTTCAGCCCATTGTTGTCTGCGTTTCCACCACGGTCTAAAGTCCCGCGAAGATTAGGAAAATTAGCCCACCAACGTATGAAAAAGCCAAGTCGGTCCATCTGTTCTATGATTTCTTCTGTAACCCCATACTACCACCGAAGTAGCCTACATTATTTTCTAATAACCGGGACAGCCCAGAGGGGTTTATTCCACTTATATACAACGGGTTACCAACAATGACTATATATAGTTACTTTTGTATTTATTGATTTTTATCGATTTAATCACCTGAAATTGAAATATTCTTCCGTGGCCGTTTGGGCATATTTTACCGTTGTCAAGCAGAACTGTCGTTGGTAGTTGGACTTGGATCGTTGTTATGCAACAAATAGGATATAACAGGCCAATAGTCAGATTGTAACTGTTTTATATATCCTCTCAAACACATTCATTATGTTTTTATGCAAACATTCACTTTCATGTCTTGACATCCGAGGCGACAGAATGCATTCCACATTCCACAAATAACTGGCAACAACAGCAGAAAACATGCACACGTCGTAAACAATTTGCTGTTGAATTGATTACTTTCTCATCGTCAATTCCATATAGGCTAATCGCAAAATGACAAGAATAGAACGAAAACTCGGACTTGCGTGAAAATTTAGATTAGCAGTGGTACAGCCACCGTTTGCTTTCCTTCAAAGTTACTGCTAGCCGAGCAGAAAAGTGTGCCCTCCAGATGCGAACCATGCACCATAAATTAGTCCATAGTCTTCCTGGTCTTTTTGTGGAATTGAAGAATGGCAGAGTAAAATTATGGCAGTCTGAAAAAGCAAACCCTAACCCTAACCCTAGCTGTAACCCTAACCCTAACCCTAGCTGTAACCTTATCCCTAACCCTAGCTGTAACCCTAACCCTAGCTGTAAACCTAGCCCTAACCCTAGCTGTAACCCTAACACCTACCCTAGCTGTAACCCTAACCCTAGCAGTAAACCTAACCCTAACCCTAGCTGTAACCCTAACACTAACCCTATCTGTAACCCTAACCCTAGCCGTAACCCTAACGCTAGCCATAACCCTAAACCTGACCTAAGCCCTAGCTCTAACCCTAACCCTAGCTGTAACCATAACCCTAACCCTAACTGTAAACCTAACCCTAACCCGATCTGTAACCCTAACTCTAACACTCGCTTTAACCCTAACACTAACCCAAACCTTAGCCATAACCCTAACCCTAACCCTAGCTGTAACCCTATCCCTAACCCTAGCTGTAACCCTAATCCTAGCTGTAACTCTAACCCTAACCCTAGCTGTAACCCTAACCCTAACCCTAGCTGTAACCATAACTATAACCCCAGTTGTAAACCTAACCCTAACCCTAGCCCTAGCTGCAACCCAAACCGTAACCCTAGCTGTAACCCTAACTGTAGCTGTAACCGTAAACCTAACCCTAACCCTAAACTCCTAGAACTCCCTAGCAACCACCTAGATCTTCATAGCAACCACCTAGCAACACCCTAGCAACTGCCTAGAACACCATATCAACTACCTAGCAATACCATAGCAACCGCCTAGAACTCCATAGCAACCACCTAGCAACACCCTAGCACCCACCTATAACACCATATCAACTAGATTGCAACACCCTAGCAACCGCCTAGAACTCCATAGCAACCACCTAGCAACACCCTAGCAACCACCTAGAAACACCCTAACAACCGCCTAGAACTCCATAGCAACCAACTAGCAACACCCTAGCAACTGCCTACAACTCCATAGCAACCACCTAGCAACACCCTATCAAGCACCTAGAACTCCATAGCAACCACCTAGCAACACCCTAGCAACCACCTACAACTCCATAGCAACCACCAAGCTACACCCTAGCAACCACTAGAATTCCCTATCAACCACCTACAACTCCATAGCAACCACCTAGCAACACCATAGCAACCGCCTAGATCTCCATAGCAACCACCTAGCAACACCCTAGAAACCACCTACAACTGCATAGCAACCACCTAGAATACCCTAGAAACCACCTATCAACACCCTAGTAGCCACCTAGAACACCTTAGCAACCACCTAGCAACACCCTAGCTACCACCTAGAATACCCTAGAAACCACTTAAAACACCATAGCAACTACCTAGCAACACCCTAACAACTGCATACAACACCATAGCAACCACCTTGAACACCATAGCACACATCAAGTTTTGATTAAGAGTTAATTTAGCTCGGTATATATGTGTCACAAATCTACTCGTTTCCGTGATGTTATAGCACATACACAATACTCTCTTTCTGCTCATACTACAGGCACTGTTCACGCTGTTCAGCACAAAGTCGACTTTGCATTGGCAGAAACCACACTTCACAATTTCTGCAGTAATTGTCCATCCATCCATCCATTATCTATACCCGCTTATTCTGGGCAGGGTCACGGGGGGTGCTGGAGCCTATCCCAGCATGCAGTTGGCGAGAAGCAGAACTATTATTATTATTATTATTATTATTATTGGTATGATATAACTGCTGAAGCAGTTTTTGTGTTGGGGGCTCAGGGGGAAGGGTCAGACACAATGGATACCATTCCAAAAATCTTAAGAGAACTAGGCTTTTGCATTATTTAACTGGACTACAATAACTGAGTTTTAAGTTGGTTTTACTTTAAATTAGTATTTTTCTGCAGTACTCCATGAAATTGCTGCCTAAGTTGAGAATCACTTTAATGGGACCCTGAAGTTTACATGTGGTGACATTGTCTGCTGTGACTGATTACACTAAGTACTGTCATAACCTGCTCCAAGGGAGCCCTCTGCTGTAAGGGAATACACTAAGATAGTGTGCTGCCATAAACTTAGGTATCCAGTGTAAACATATATTATATTCCCTTCCAGTGCTTCAAAATGCATAAGCATTAGTCATCAGGGTTCCCATTGGTCCTTAGAAAGTCTTGAATAATTTTACATGTGACTGGGGGGAACCCCTGGAAACTGAGGTCAGATCAGGAAGTCACAGGCATGCATATTCATTACAAATTACCATTACATTTCTTCCATCAATTACTAATAACGTGCAAATAATTTAAAAACCGGACATTCCTGTCAAAAACCAAACGCCTGGCAACCCCATTGGTCATTGCTAAATAAGCTAAAGTAAATTTAGAATTTAACTTTAATGCCCAAAGACTGAAATCTAAAATTCAATAAATATAAGTTAACAAATATTACCATTGCACTACAGGTGCACTCATTTTATCTAAGTTTGTGATATACACGTCAGAGCTCTACTTTTTTTTGTTTGTTTTTGTTTGTTTTTGTTTCTTTTGCTTTTATGTTTTGCACTTCAGCATCTCTATCTGCACTGCAGAGCCACACATAGTATATAGCATGTCCTGTCCATCTGCCCTACTGTACAGTACACAACAGAGAAGTATTGCTCATACTACAATAATATTGCTGTTAAAACAAGTACAATTCATAACAGAGTAATTTCAACAATAAACGGATCAGAACAAGTAACTTCTTCCTAAGTTTTCTCTTTCACAGGTATATAATTAGCTACCTTCTTCAGTGCACAGTTACCCAGTGTTCAGGTAGCGATAATTCCTCACACACCAATCAGAAGTTGTCAGGCAGAATTTGGAAATGTAGGTGTCTAGCCATGCAGAAACATATTGGATTCAGCAATCTCTCCCTAACATAATTATTACACTGAATGTCACCGCATAATTTGAATTAGTGTGGGGAAAAACTTCCTCTAAAACATAAACAAATAAGTAATGGTCACTTAATTGTTTGATTAAAAACTAAATCTGGGCTTACAGTGGAGGGGTCTGTGGACCACCTGTTGAAAACATAACAGGTATGCTGTAGTTTAAACATTGTTGATTTCAGAGTGGATTGTTTGCAAAATAGTTCACTAACATGCTTGCTTCTTACATTGTCTGACTAGATGAGTAAACATTGAAGCAATCCACTATGAGGGTTGCCTAACTGCTCTACTAGAGCTGAATTTTTCTTTTGCACAGTGGTTTGCACAGCTGTGTCTAATCCATAAGGATGCTTTATTACAAAAGCAATGGCTAGTTTGTTAGGTTATTTAATCGATTATTCTGTAATAATTACCATAATCATTTCATAATGGGGGCTTCAGAGCAGGAGCCAGTGGTTGTATTTAGAATTGCATAGTTATGTCAAGAACTCCTTTGACGTAAATAAACTTTGTTAGTGGGCAATGTGATGTGACATTTGTTGGGGGATAGCAATGCACTGTACTTTTGTCATGTATAGATTCACTACTTTGTCTGCTATTTTCACCACAATGCAATTTTTATGCACAGCAAACTCCCGAGGAAACAGATAATAAATGAAACTAATATATGGGATCATTGTTCTCCGGGATCTGTGTACTGCACAGCAGTCAATGGGTCATTTTAATAAGCTGACTAACCTCCATTTTTGCTACTTGCAAAATGCACAATGATAACATTTCAGTATGTCATGATTTGTGGCAGTATTATGATCAAAGCCATTCCTACACTTTTGGGGGCCTTTGGGCAAAAAACCATTTTGGGGGCCCCTCCAAAACATTGGCACCTTCCTATTCGTATGCTTGGAAACCAGTTCTGCTGCTGGGGCCCTGGGCGAGAAGGGGGGCCACTCCCACTGCTTGATCTGCCTAGTGGGAGGGACAGCGCTGATTATGGTACAGCAGTCAGAAACACAGGTCTACCACAAGAACACTCTCAGAAAAAAGGTACCATTCAGTACCTAGAAAGGTACAATTGCTTGTTACTGTGGCAGTACACCTCGAAGGTACAGAACTATACCTTTACCAGAAAAAAGGGTACCATTCAGTACCTAGAAAGGTACAATCGCTTGTCACTAGTACCTTTAGAGGTACAGTTTTGTACTTGTACAGAATTTGTACCCTTGCGTACCTTTATTTCTGAGAGTGAAGTATGCAATCCCTAGTGTACAATTTTTGTTGTACCTGTAACAACCCTGAACTGCATCAGTAAATTCACAGCTATCTAAACGAATCATGTAAAAAAGATATTAGCTTTGAGAGCATCTGCAAGATAAATTATATTCTTCACAGGTATCCTCTAAACGCAGTGGGAATTTGATAATATTGAGGACAAATGAAATGCTTCTGTTTACTGTACATTTTATTTTGAGTTATTTCAATGAGACTGGGGACTGATATTTACTCAATCAATCCCTCATGCTGTTTATGTTATAATGATGAGGTACCTGAGACTGAATTTATATTTTCTCAGTGGTATTTCACTATATGCGGTAAACATATTATCTTTACAAAATTTCCTTTGGGAATGAGGAGAAATGAAAGAGAAGAGATGTAATCCCTGAAAAGTGCAGAGGCAAAGATTCTGTTGGCATTATCTGCTACGTTTTTATATGCAACATGCCATCAATTCTGTTTTTAAACCAACCCTCAATCAAACATACCTGTTTTATTTAAGCTCCATACCTGACATATCACTCATTGAACACGCCATTGCAGGGTTTTGTACAAGCATCCTGGTTTTCTATAAATACTGTAGACAATTGACACTGTTTGTACTATGAATATTGTAGGTCACTAAAAGTAACCACACCACAGTTTATTTGGAAAACTACAAGCGCAATTCTGAAATTTAAGCAAATCAAAATAGTATGGAGAAGCCATGGGAATTGTTTTTGAAGTCTCACATGTATTGGTTTATTTAATTTTGTTTCCAGTATAAGATTTAAAAAATATATATTTACTGTTCATAATGAACCATTTAAAATTTGAAATTAGTTATCAAATGCGGAGTTGCATTCAGTTGTGAGCCTGTATTATCGCTGCAGCCTCCTCTGTAGATCAGGAAAAGCATCCAATGACTTATTTGTATTAATCAACAGCCCACCAACTGAGCAGTGCAGCTATCTGTTGGCAGAGCTTGACTGCAACCATCTGAGAGACCAGAGAACTTGATCTCATGTGGCGAGAGGAAAATCCCAGCCTCTTTTATCTCCAACATCTGATTTATGAAGACGCTCACGTCTTCCCCGACTGACAAGTGCTTTTTGTTGGTAATAATGCTCTTGTTAGAACATTTCTTTTCTAATAACAGTGCACAAAGTTATACTACTCAGTGCATTCATTGTATTAGTGGCATGTGTAGAGAGCAATCTACTTATGCATTCCAGTGCAATCACATGGACAAGGACTATTTTTACAATCAAGATGGTGAGATCAATCACCACTTGAATCACGGTCACTGTTTTCCACTCAAACAGAATGGGTAATGGCCCTGCAAAAAAACAATGGGATGCCCTGTCCATCTGTCCTACTTCACAGAAACAGAGGCCAGTTATAATCCTTTGAGCCTGACACGAGCTTACAGTCATTAGATATTGTATTGTCATTTTTCTTTTCGTGTCATTTTTCTTGTTTTCACAGAGTGTGCATAACTAATGCGAAAGTGTACAATGCTGTATTACATTCCAAAGGACTTTTTGGGTGAATAATTGGTGGGCTTAATAAAAATGAGCAGAGACTTGGCATGCCGGCAATGTTTTGAAAAAGAATAAATTAATCCTGGAAAGGCGGCTCTGTTCACTGTTCCCTTCTACAATTGCCAATGAGGCATAATTGTGTTTGTGTATGCTGAATCTGTGTGAACAGAAGGCACAGAAAGTGAAGGAGCATCTGCTGGAAAACAGGAAATTAAATGAAACGGTTCGCACTGGGTTGAAAATGATTGCATACAGAGAATATACATAGCCCACGTTACACTGTACACCTATAGTAGAAAATCTCAAAATAGCTTCTTTCACATATATATATATGTCATATGTTGGGGACATGTGACAATTCCGTTTTTGACCCATGTTTCTTGCACAGAGAAATAGAGAGATAGAGCATGTTCATTAAACAAATGAAAATCTTCTCATTTTCCCGTCACAGGTTTCAGGTAAAAATAAACTAAAATAATTTAAATATTCAAAAATATACCAAACGCCTTCTTTTTTGTTTGCCTCTCTTTGACTCGATCTCACTTGGCATGTGTGTTCCCGGTCCTAGCCACCCCCTGTGTAAAGATGCACAACTCTAAGCGCTGGGCTAATTTCAAAATGCAAACCAGGTATGTGTGTCCACTCAACCAGTAGGCATGGCTCCAGATTGCCTCGACTCCATCCACCAGACCAAACCTGGTTGGCAGACTCATAGAACACTTGATCCAAACTTCAAAAAAAGAAAAAAAAAAAAAAAAAAGCTTCAATGCCAGCAGCAGCACAATGCAAGTCAACACCAGGGCTCTCCGTTGTACATTCTGGAAAGGTAACTTGCAAGACTGGTTTCTGCTAAAAAAGAAAATCTAGAAATTAAATTTTGCCTCTATTCTCTACAATTTTATATTTGTAATCAAACAATTTTGTAGCTAACTAGTGAATTTTGCAGTGTAGCCTCTGTAATTCTGTTTGTGAAGATTCTGATAGCTAAGAAACAATTGAACACACCGGACTAATCAGAAACACCTGCGAAGCCATTTGTCCCAGACATTATGGTGCCCTGAAATTGGGGGATCATGTATTAAAAGTGCTGTCATTTCTACACGGTGAAACCAAAATGTATGTAACACCCTGTAATAAAAGCTGAAAATCTACATTTTAACCACATGTGAATCGTTTTCCTTGCAATTCTAAAATCTAAAATTATAGCCACAGCAATAAGAGAGGACAATTTTTAAGGAAAAAAAAACTGTCCATTTTTTTTTCCACATCCCCTTAAGTTGGGCAGATATCTCACATCTGACTGTCAACCTGGTTAGGCTATATCCAAGTCCATATATCCATATTATGCAAGTATTACAAAGGATCCATTCACCTTATCTATTATATTCTGTGTGAATTTCAATTAAGGACTAGTTATAGAATCAATGCAAACCTTGTTTTTAATTTGTATGAGTACATACGGATATATACAAGAAGAATCATACTCTTCTATCAACAGTTTCCTGCAAGCCCTTGTATCTGGGAAATTACTACATTTGACTGGCCTGTATTACAAGTGATACAAAACACTGGAAATACTTTAACAAGTTTTGAAGTTTTAATGCATGTTTGAAAGGGGACTTGGGAATGTGATTCTGTCATGACTTTGTTAATGAATGATAAACCCCTGCAGCCTATTGTGAGAACTAAGTTAAAACCACATGGAAAGATTCAAATTTTGTCAAAATGTTTTCAAATAAGACATGAAGGCAGACAAGCAGAAAGTCTTGTTTTGGATGTTTCAACTTTTAAATTCAGATTTTTTATTTAGAAAGGAGGAGCAATCTATTCCCACCAGGGATATTCAGTGCTTTCAAACAACTCTGAGGTTATTATCACAAAAAGTCTGTGGAAATTGTATGCATTTGCATAGAGAGGATCCCTGCAGACATCCAAAACTGTGTACAAGAATAGCAGTGGAACAGCATTTCTAAATAAGGAATAGGAAACACTGTTGCATAATATTAAAGTCACAGAGAGTATGTTTGAACAATCTTACTGAAGTATACAAACTGCAGTGGGCAAGGTCGTCTAATTCTTTAGGAAAAAGTAGTTCATGTATATCAGAAAAAGTGGCAAGGGCAATGAGACCGCATGCTAAAAAGGATTCTGTTTCACTTGCATTGAAGCTAGCAGCAAATGGATAAATGTATCCAGCACCATATTCATACAGTGTCTTACCGTGGCATATTGTAGCTAGCTGGTGTTCATGTCAAAACCACATGTTACTGACAGTAACTGTAGAATGGATTTTGCAGTAGGTGAACCAATGAGAATGGACTGGTGAGAGGTCTATGTACAGCCAAATCTTTATTCATATCAAATGAGCAATTAAACTTTAGCCAGTATGTTTCACAGAAATTAAAGAAACCATATCCCATAACTTTGCTTCCCATGATATGATTTACAATATTCATTTGAGTAATTTGGCCGTGTTTCTTCATCTAGCCACTTCATGTTTTTTTTCTATGCATGATTAATGAGTGCAATTTTTACAAGTGTCATCAGAATGTTTTTGTCATTAACATATGATGGAATGGTTGCTGCAATGTATAGAAAAGCAAAGCTAAACATTGCTTGTTTCAGCTTTTAAAATCTTTAGTGTTTTATTCTCATGATCCTCAACACAGTGTGTTTGTGCTACCTGAAAAGAGGAATCAAGTGAATTTTCCATACCATTAATGGACCGTATCCCCATGAAGGATCAGTACAATACTTGTGAATTGAACATTGGCCACCTGGAAGTACAAAGTTGGCTTTTCCTCCATTCATGAATTTGATTTAATTTAAAATAGAATGAACATTCATACTGTGCATGCATGTGCTCTCTGTTCAAATCTAACTTTGCGTCTTTCCTGTTTTCCAGACGATGCACATAAACATGATTTTCAATTTTATTTTTTGCATTTTATTTTAAATTTAGATAATTATATGCAGTTTAGTATGATGGTTAGTCAACTGGGCATATAACTCAAAGACTGTGCATTCATTTCCCAGCTACTGTTGTACCCTGGAGCAAACTACTTAACCTGAATTGCTTCAGTAAAATATTCAGCGGCATAAATAGATTCCATGTAAAAATGTCATCTGTGTAAGCTGCACTGGATAAACTTGCATCACGCTAGCAGAAGGTAAGAGCCACTGGAGAGAGGGTCATCCAGTAGTCGACTCTTCGGGTCAGCTGAGGCCAAAGCAACCTCTTCCATCCTCACAGAGCACATGGAGATGTCTAGATGGGCTGGAGGTCGGTTTACCACGTAATGCATTTTGTATGGAAGGATGTGAAGTATTTAAACTATAAAAAATGTTACTTGCAATATTACACCAAGGGTGAAGCGAGACAGTTGCAATTATTTATTACACACACACACACACACACGCTCGCATGCACGCACGTGCATGCGCATGCGCACACACACACACACACACCTCATCTGTGTAATTTGTGCCTTAATCTTCTCTCTCAAGCAATCCCTGAGGTCTGCTTACAGGCTACATGTGAAATACAAGTTAAAAATAGGCAATAAAAAAAACATGAATACATTTTATTTCCCACGAATAGCTCCACTGGCAGTGCATCATTCTAAGAGTGGTCAGGCGCAGGAGGTAGGGATATTTGCCTGGTGAGAGAAGGAGGGTGATCCAAAGGGAAATCCAGTATAACTGACATCAGTAAACTTTGGGCTGAGGAAAACAAGGTCATCAAGCCACTCCAGTGGGAGCTAATATCCCTCAGACACAGCATTGACAATGGACCCGCAGGATGAAAAACCAGCTAATCAGCCGAGAGTAGCACTCATCATCTGAACACCTTTGTTAGTGACTGATCTTATTTACTGTTTTAGTTGCGAGACCTCAGTGATATTTATTCTGCAATCATGCTCAAACTCCCCACATGGTGAGCATTGGCAACCTACTTATTACAAGTCTCTCAGTCTTACCAAGAGACAACACCGCCACCCATTCTGATAAACACAACTGGATGAAGCCTGCAGCAGACAGATGTATAGATGGAAAGTGGCTTTCACTACAGCTGTTGTAAATTTTCAAAACCCAGGTGACTGGCTGGTTTAATTTTTGAATACATCCAAATTCAATTTTTCCGTTACAGATAACTACATTTTTAAAAGAAACAACAGTTGTTCTACATTTGTCAAAAACAGCTTACATAAAACTTAAGGACGAAGTCCACTGCAGCTGAATTGAATCTGAACCTTTCCTGTTGCAACTTGGTTGTGGGTAGTTTTGACTGTAAAATGAAGGGTGCGGCAAATGTACAATGAATGACAATTGTGTGTGCGTATGTGTGTGTGTTGCAATACAAATTTAATTAAAAAATATTGGAGAGTGGCTGGCTTAGGGGACTGTGACATATTTGACACGCACATTCCTTTGCTATTCAACCACTTCTAATTTTCTTCACAGATAATGGTCCCTGAGTAATATTATGCCCTGGTGAGAAACTATTGCAAGAGGATTTCTTTGGTAAGCTATGAAATGAGAACTGATGATTTTTTTTTTTTTTTTTTTAATCTGTTCCATTCAAGGTATGCAGCCTTGTTTACACGAGGAAGCTCTTGACTTTATGGTCTGAATCACTGTCTCCACCTTCCACAGTCTTCACTGAGATGTGTTCTGGCAGAAAATTACCGGTTAGACGCCAATACGCGGACAGGTTATTGCTCTTGATTCAACTGAATACATTTCATTTGTGATGCCCTAAATGACTGCATTATGGTGTCTGCTGCATTACAGCACAGTCTTGTTGAATGGCCTCATACTGAATTGATTTCTGCAGCAGATGATATATGCACTTTCTGGTACAATATAGTAAAGGAATCTATTATTGAAATGGACCTGGGTGGGAGATGAAAATATAATACAACAGTCTTGGATGCATTTGCATTATACACATTACATATACATCTGTGTGATTAAATACATACATACCTATACATTCATGTGAAGTGACCATTTTATCTACCATTAATCTTGTGAATCTATGCATTTTCAGGTACATGAAAGGGCACCACTAATGGCTTTACAATGAGATGGAGGTTTTTTTGTTGGAAAGAGGGCTGTCGCAGCAGGGAACCGAAGGACTGAATCACTGGAGGCAACAAAGTGTATTAATGCCAAAGGTATTACTGAATCCTGTCTAACAAGAAGCCCTCTATTTGCAATAATGGTATGTCACTCTGCTTTAAAGGCAATGCATTCATTACCAGCTGGTTCATCAGAGACCCCTTAATTAATGGTTGCTATCTGACCCGGATTCAATCAACGATTGTTAACTTTAACCTACAATTAGATTTGTTTTATCTTTTGCAAAAAGCTTGGTGAGTTCAAAGATCAGCGCTCTGCAACTGGTCGTTTAATAAAGCACCGTGTTCGTGTGTATCCATTTTCAACGTTTTTCTCATCCTGAATGCAGCCCTGTTAGCCTTTGGGTACCCGACACACGTTTGGAAGGTACAGAAGAACCTGAGCAAGCTCGACAGGCTGAAACCCATCGCCTGCAATTTTTTGCTTCTTCGATGCGCTGTCCTTCTTCCTCTGTGGATGATCCATAGCGTGGGTGGTCAGAGCTGTCACGTCATTTCACCTGAGTCTTGTTTGTTCAAAGACTGTGCTGCCTTTCCATAATTCCTGCCTTCTTGGCAGTCTGGTGCCAATTAATTACACCCACAGTCAGTGCTCTACTGATTCGTCATTACAAAAAAAGCTATTCATTTATCAATTACAATTAATGAGAATGTGGAGCAAGATTTAATTCCAGCTACACATGAAGGATAAAAAAAGAATTTTATAAAAATACAAATTATCTTGTAAATGTTGACAAACCCCTGATTATGTTCCTCCCTAAGCTTTCCTAGAAGTGACTTGATGTGAAATGAAAATTTTCAATTTGCCTTTAAATAGGGTAGCTCTTTGTTTGTTGCGGTAGAGATTAACACAGGGTGAGCTGGGGTCTTCAGCACAGAACAGAAGCAAGCTTGTAAGAAAAAAAATTGCATAGAAAGCTTCCCTTTAAACCTATTTTTAAATATACAGTCAAACATCATTGCCCCAGAACAGCAAATTGCATCTTCTCTTTGTTCAGGAGCACAACTGTCAAAAATGATGAAAATTGAACAAAAAATATTTTTCATTATATGTATTCTAAAAATGTAGATGAATAATTCTGCCATTTGCAACATATCGTTTCTGAATATTCTCTAAACTGCATTGAAATCTTGCATTGTCTTAGGTATGCTATGTAATTGTCTTAGATGGCATTACGTTTTTGTGCCAGCAATCTCACTGAGGCAAGTTTGAAGTTTGAACTGGCAGATCACTAGCAAAACACTGGAGTAAAATACAGTTTGGTGAGTTCATTTTAGTGATTGCTTGGTGAATATATAACAGCCCTATGCATCTTCTGGTACAGAGCGATTTAAGGTAAGGTCAGGTCGTGATAATTAATCAATTAAATAATTGTCGTAGGGCAAATGTCACATGAAGACAGTACAGCCTAGGGTAGGGGCTGTGTACTGAAGTGTAATGCTCTGTGCATTGTACGGCACTTTATGAGGATGAGGATGGCCGGAAAACAGCATTTCTCATCCGGAGACAGGAAAATTACTTCCTGCTCTTCTTTTCTTTTTTGGACTTTATTTTGATGACATTTTCTATGTCATAGAAAAGCACACAGACATTCAAAACTGCCAGTAACCACAAATATATGGTGTTTGTCACTTGGTATTTCATGGAACTGCTATTGGTTGCATCAGCAGTCACATCTCATTTTTTGTTATTGACATAAGCATTTATGAATGGTTATGCAGTATGTGAACATGGCATGTGCTGCTTATGAAGGAGTTATATAGTTCTTATGGAGGGCCAGTCATTGAAAGTGTCACTCATTTATTGTGAAATGAATGTCACACAATTGCAGTGGCAATAAGAATTACCTACTGAAGCTTAAGATTTTTACCTATGTGTTTGAATGCTTCTTCTTCAGATAGAATGTTAAGGCACAAGGAACACCGACTGGTACATTGAGTAAATTGGAATCAACTGGGAACAATGGGTAAGTACAACAGCACTTCCGCATATGAGTGGAACGTCAGGCACACAGAGAGGATGCTTTCTGTCCGTTATGTTACGTCTCATTTAGTAAATCATCTTAGATTAGTGGCAAATGTTGATTGTAAGGCCAGGACAACAACACTGGTTCCTGAAGTACCAGAAAACATAAACATCAGGCACTCCAATCACCAGCAGTACTGGCCTGTGTTCTTCAAGCCCTTTTATTAAAAGTGAGCTGTGGCAAGTCATCCAGGACACAATAGGTCAAAGGCAATATCTGTATTTAACATACGTGTGTGAGAGAGAGAGTGTGTGTGTGTGTGCATAAAAACCTGAATGAATGAGTGGAGAAACATAAAAAATGCAGATTCCATACAGGTGTACTGCATGATCATTTTCAGCAATGCACAATATAGACATTTTGGATATATTCGAAGACACTAAGGGACACCAGGGTACACCGCTTACATTTTGATTCATAGATCTTTAGTAATTCCATATGTCACCCTCATATTTTTCACTCTTGCGGACAAGGAATTCATGATACATTTGATAACTGCATTTGCGGCACTTAATTTCTATCTCGATTATAAACTAATATTGTGTAGTATTGTAAATGGTAAAAGTGCTCGCTTCATTTAAGCCATTTTCAAGTCTCAGTGATGCGCACATACAGAGTCACAAAGCCATAAATACAGGCCAGATTTTGGCACCTGCGTTATCTCTTCATTATTACTGTCATACTGTGTCATGTGATAACATGTTCCCTCAGGTACATAGCAACTGAATGGGGCTCATGGATATACCCACAGTGCATATATGGAATATATTCCATGGGTGCAATTCCATGAGGCCCAATCCCTGCATTGGCCTGATAAATTGGGTTATTCCCTTTCCGAAGTAATAGTTTCACTTTTGCAGGAATGGGAATAACAATGGCTAATTACTCATCTTGAACAGCATATTGGTTTCTTATCATCTTTGTTTTGCACAAGCACCTGCACTGCTTTAGCTGCTCACTGAGGACTCTGAACATGCATCGCTGTCATGCACAACCCCTGAAAGCAATTAGGCAGTAATAAAAACAGGTTTTAAAAAATGGAATTAAATTACCAAATGTCCTGTGGGAACTGAAAGTATTTAAACTCTTAAAACAGCAAGAAAACTAAGTAAATTAGATGAATGTATGAAGTATTTGTAACATTCTTTTAACCCCCTTCCCCCAAATAAAATGCATGCACAGGTGTTAGGATAACTTATTTTGAATATCTTATGCATTGGCAAATAGATTCCAGAAATTAAAGCTTGACAATTATAATAAATCATGTTAAACTTTCTCTTCCCCAAAGCTGATTGCACCTGTGTTTGGGCCCTACAGGTGCAATCGTTATATAATGCATGTAATTAATTCAAATTCATTCATGTTGTGGTCTAAACAAGATATATTTCTGCAGGATATAGCACTGCAACGGGAATCTGATCCCACGGGGCTCAAACCAATGGGTTTACTGCGATGGGGGCAGCCGCAGGTGCTGAGAAGAAAATTTGGATATCGCAGCACCATTAGAACCCTGCAGCGGGACAGTGGTCCCACAAACTGTGGGCATGGGATACAAAGCACTCGTCTGGGGGATTAGGCTGTTAGAGAAGAATGAAAGCAAGTGTGGCACTTTTTCACTACCTGTGTATTTCTATGGGAGTAGCATTGCTAACGTAACCGTGCAAGCAAAATTTGAAATTGTGAACTCTGATCAATTGATCCAGGGCTTCACAAAATTAAAAATTCATAATTAAACAAAAGGCTTTCTATAGCAGATAATGTGCAGATGCTTTTGTAACCATGTGATTATGCATTGATGCAGCCACTGTCTCTTGGCTATAATATTGTTTATTTACAGTGTGCTGATGATAGCCTAATACAAGCGTTTAAAAAAAAAAAAAAAAAATCTTAAAGACAGGTCCTCTTTCTTAGAACTTTTTTTTAATACTGTATTTATACAAAATTAATTGTTGAAGTGATTTTCAACAATTTTCGATGTTCACATCGAAAAAACAGCAACATTTCTCACAGAACACTGTAGACAGGCCAGTTTAATCTTTTTAGTTGTATAGTGAGATACATTCATTATTGTGAAGAAAGCAAGCTGATGCCATTATGCAAATAAATTATAACAATATAAGACTCATAGTGGAAGAAACAGCGGGTGCTCTTGTGGGTAAAAAGATAACAGGCTTTAGTAATTTAGGTGATAAGGTGCTCTGTGAACAGAAAGGAGAAATGTACTGAAGAGAGTATGGAAAGAGAAAAAACCACAGCTGGTTCTTTAGACAAAATTAAAAGTCAAACTGGGCTTACATCCCTGGTGGTAAAGCCATTGTTGTCGAAGGAAGCAATTTGATTTAAAATGGCTTTCTTAAATTTGCATAACCACTAAAAAATATTGCAACACATTTGATACCAGACTGTGTGGCCACACATCGGAACTGTGTTTTAAGAGGATGAGCTAGCCGTCAGCTCCTAAAAGGCATCTTCATAAATTCTCCCCCTGAAATCAAGGTCAAACTGCCGGAACTTAAATTTAATCCCAGGCTCAGATAAAACATCACAGAACCAGAGAGGAAGCCATTTTTCCCTTAGACATCAACCGGATGGATTCTCTTGTATGTTTCAGGATGCAAGGCGGCTGAAGAAATGAGCTTTGGAATGATCAGGCTTTCTTCGCCTCAGATTCCACGCAGGAAATGCAATTATTTAACACCACATCAGACAGATCATATTCCTTAGATTGAATTGTGTACTTTAAAGAATGTTGTGCTTCAGAATGGTGTCATTTTAATTTATTACGCTAAATAGTAACAGATCAATGAGAGACAGAAAAAATATACAATGTAATCACACAGATTCCACCCTGTTGGGACCCAAGATATGTTGGATACATGGAAAATATGATATTTGCATGTGATGTCATTTATTCTGTCTATCCATTATCTAACCTACTTATTCTTGGTCAGGGTCACAGGGGGCACTGGAGCCTATCCCAGCAGGCATTGGGCAAGAGGCAGGAATACATCCTGGACAGGTCGCCAGTCCATCACAGTCCATCACTCATACACTCATTCACTCAAACACTCATACCTAGTGGTAATTTAGGCTCTCCAGTTAATTTAACCTGCATGTCTTTGGACTGTGGCAGGAAACCCACGCAGACACAGGGAGAACATCCAAATTCCACACAGAAAGGCCCCGGCTGGGATTCGAACCAAGGACCACTGCCCACTGCACCACCATGCCACCATGTGCCATTTATTGAATACAGTAAATAATTTTAAAACATTTAGAAAAGTAGACTTACAGTTTTAACTTATACTTACAGTTTATAATTTAAAATGATTTGAAATTAATTATTTATCCAATTAAACATATCCACCATTCCTCAAACATTTGGAGTTCAGTGTACTTCCTTTTTGTTTAGTTTGTGCATGATCATGTTAATAAACTTTGTACACATTTCCCTGTCATTGTTCATTTTAATATATTTTATTATTAATTAACAATGTGGCTATATTATTGCAAAACCTGTCTAATTAAACTAAGTAAAGAAAATAACTGAGGAATTTCTGTTTAAATAATTTTGCACTCGGAAGACTGCACTGCTGTCCAAATGAATGGACAATGTGGTACATCAGAAGAGTAGGTCAGATATGTGGAATTATACTGTACGTAGTGGTTGCAATTGTGTCCTAAATGTTCTCTCATCCAGTGAATAATTCTGCTGAGCTTTATTGCTCGCATTGTTCATTGTGATCCAGTAGTGTTTGAATAAATGCAGGTATAAAAGAGGAAATGCATACATAGCACTCTGCTCATTTAAATGGGGGCATTTTTACTTTCATGGAGCATTAGGAAGCAGTGATTCCTCATGGAATGAACCCTCAGGGCCCTGACAGAACCGAGAACTCTCATTAACACATTCTCACCTCTGGTTTCAGAACATTTGGCATTCTCGCAGGTAATATGCCCTGACAAAAATAGCCATTCTTCTCTCCGTCATGTATACGTCTTCACAAGATTAAATCTGCATATTACGGCCGTGACTTTATACCTTGGTAGGTCTTCCACGATTGGTTGGAAGAGCTTTGGGCTGAATTATTTAAGTGCCTGTTCTATGTGCATGCATTGAGTCTAACCATGATTGCAATATGTTCTTGTTTTATAATTTTTCACAATCATGGTTTATAAACTCTGCCATTTGAACACTATATTTGCTCTTTGCAGACAAGTAACAACTAATTACATCTGGAAAAAAAATGTGCTTGACCGAATTTCTTCCTGAATACATAATTAAATAGACTACTCATGGTGAACCTATAAAACTTTGTGTGGTGTTTAAAAATAAGAATAATCATTGGTAAGTCAGAGTTAAGTATGGGGCGTCGATTAGGAAAAAAATAATCATTTCAGTATACAAATGTATTGGCTGCTTGGCATATATATTGATTTGATATGCGTATGTATTGGTTTATCACTGATGCTTATTGGTTGGTTTAATACTTCCTCATATATTGGTTTGATTGTTATGTATATTGGTTTGATTCACATATATATTGGAAATATATGTTTATTCCATAAACATGGAAACCAAACTAATAGGTATGTAAATAGAAAACCATTATATGCATGAATTACTACCAATATATATGTGAAGCAAACACATATTCATGTAAATCCGCTCAATAGATGCGTAAATAGCAAACCAATATACAAGCCTCAATGACAAACCAATACAAATGTAAACGACAAACCAATATATATGGTAAATGGACTGCATTTATATAGCGCTTTTATCCAAAGTGCTTTACAATTGATATCTCTCATTCACCTGAGCATTTAGGGGTTAGGTGTCTTGCTCAGGGGCACTTCGACACGCCCTGGGTGGGGATAGAACCGGCAACCCTCCGACTGCCAGACAACCGCTCTTACCTCCTGAGCTATGTCGCCCCTGCTCAAATTATTCATACATACATGCACATATCAAACAAATATGCAGGTGAAGCACACCAATATGTTTGACAATCAAACCTATAGAAGCACCAATTGCAATCTGATACATGAATAAAGTAATAGAGTGAAATATAAAGTAACAGAGTGAAATTAGTCATTTTTGCAATATACTTAAGGCAATTGAGATCATATGAATATGAGACAAAAGTACAAATCATAAGCTTTTATTTCATGGTATTTGCATGCGTATATATTTGACCATTTCACAGAAACTGCTGTATTTGTGTAAAGTCACCCAATATACAACTGCAAAATTAAGTTAATGGATTAGCGTAAAAGCAAATCAAGTAAATCAAGGCAATAAACTCTTACTCTTACTCTTAAGGGCTATGCAACCTAATATTAGGTTGCATAGCCCTTAAATGCAATAACTGCATCTATGTCTACAAGTCATTGAAATCACCAAATATCTGATGTCTGGAAAACCTTTCCCGGCCTTCACTGCAGCTGCATTCAGGTCATCTTTGTTTATGAGGGTTTCTGTCTTCTGTCTCCTCTTCAGTGAGTGAAATGCGTGCTCGATTGGATTAAATCAGGTGACTTCCTTGGCCAGGCCAAACCATTCCACTATTTCCCATTGATGGATGCTTTGGTTGCACAGGCAGTGTGTTTGTGGGCATTGTCTTGCTGCAGGATGAGTTTGGCTGATGAGTTTCAAGGGATTTCTTTGTACATACCCAGACAAAATCTGTCCATACACTTCCAAATTCATCCCACTGCTGGCACCCTCCATTACATCATCAATAAAGACAAGTGAGTCTGTTCCAGAAGCAGCTATACATGCCCCAGTCATGACACTACTGTACCACCTCCACATTTTACAGATGATGTGGTATGGTTTGGATCATGGGTTGTTCCTTCCTTTCTCCACGTTTTTGGATTTCTAACGCTTTAGTAAAGGTTTATTTTGGTCTCATCTGTGCATACAACTTTGTTTCACAACTCTTGCCACTGTATTTATTTATTTTTTGGGTGTGGGGGGGGGGGGGTAATTCTAATCTGGCCTTTCAGTTTTAGCTGTTGACAAGAGATTTGCATCTTGCAGTGCATCCTCAGTAATTCTGCTCTCGAAGTCGTCTGAATATGATGGCTTGTGTTATTTCCACCCCTGCCCTCTGGAGACTGCTAGTCATCACAGTGACTGTTGTTTTCAGGTTTCTCTTCACAGCAGTGAGTAGGACACAGTTGTCAGTAACCTCTTGGGTTTTTTATGAATGCCCTTACACCTTGTATCATAATTTTAAATGTTTGTGTTATGTTGTAGTTATGTTTGTATTGTTTGAAAGATTGATCTTATATTCTGTATATGTACATATTAAAAAAATCAGTGAATGACTCCAAAAAGTTTTTAAAACAGAAAGGAATGTCAGAGCAAACAAGCACATGCTAGTATTTATGTTGTTTTCTCAGGCAGGGTACAGTAATGGAGAAAGCAACTAACTCTACAGGAAGTTGGCATTTCAGTCGCAAATTCCTTTTTTCTGGTTTCCAAAATAAAGATAAAATCTACAGGGCAGTATGAGTAAGTGCAATGCAACTGTTCACCCACCTGTTTTAAAATTACTGGATAAAAATCACAGCAAAACAGCTTGTCTGAAGCCTTTAGGAATTAAATTTGAGGGCCCCGGCTTGCTTACACTGGATTAGTGCTGGCTTGTAGTGTAAGCTTCCTGTTTTGATCACTTGGACCCCCTTGCCCCTCATACATAAGTATTTCCTCAGGCAATTCTGTATTTGAGACTAGGCTTTGCCTCCGCCTGTGATTTGTATGTCATATTTAAAATAATAGCACCTAGGTCAGTGTTTTAGCAGACCCATCTCTGGTGTCACCTGTGAGTGCACAACTCCAGTTCCAGGCGTTTTCTGTTTGCTTTACGTCTCACTTGTAAAAATGTGACAATGTTTTCAGCCGCTTCTGTTGTATATTATTATCTGTAAGGAATCTATTGAGTTGGCAATCAGTAGCGCGCCACTCAAGAGAGCAAAAGCAATTATGTTGGAAGCAATGAAAGAGAATTGGGTTTCATTTAGGACAAGAAATCTTCCATCAGTTCAGCTGAAAATGTGTATTGATACTCCTGAGTGCTTCCTGTTGACTGTTCACTTTTAAAGCGCCATCTATCATTGTCTGTCGTTTCTCCGGCAGTCTGGCAGGCGGTGCCTTTTCCCCACTCATATTCAGTATTCACAGCACACAATAGCAGTGTTTTCAGGCGGTCCGGTCCGTTCTCAGCAATGCCTCACAGCTTTGATTGTAATCTCCCCGTCGCCAAAACCCCATTCAGGAATATTTTCTACATGATAAATACATTTGCCACGAGTACCTTTGAAATATATATTAACATGGATTGTATAAACATGTTTATCTTTTGACTTTTTAAAATCAAGCACATATTTTATATAAAGTTATAATTGTAATATTATTATATTTTTTCATCATAATCACTACCATTTTTATTTTTATGTTTTGTATTAAATACATTTTTTTCAAATAATAATAATAATAATAATAATAATAATAATAATAATAATACATGTGGGCTGTACATGATATTTCCAAAGCATATTTAAGATACAACTACTAAAATAAAATTTTTTGGCTTATTTTTAAGAAAATGCATCTATGGGAAAAAAGTGCAGTGCAGTCCATGGGGCAGCTGACTCTCAATCCATATGCATATCCCCCATGTAGACAGGGTTTGATCAATGAGGCCCATGTCTGATCAAAGAGATTCAGCCACCAATCTTCTGTCTAGCCTCAGAGTTTGTATGGTTCTTATCAAGGGTACCATATGGGAGGTAAAGTTAGGACGATTCCAAGTGTCCTGACTGACAGGGACCCTCAAAAATTGTGCTGTGATTCTGCAGAGATGGGGAGGCCCGGGGGGGTGCGAGATCTTTTCATGGGACCCAAAATCCCTAATGGCACCTCTCCTTCTTATTTGCTTGACATTCTGGGCGACATTCAGTAAATTACCTAAAAAAAAATGTCAAGAACAAAAGTCGCTGTTTTTTCAAACTCACTTGGACAGTTTGATTTGATTTCTGAATGTTTTTTCAATGGATGTTATGGTTAAGGCTGTGATTCTCAAACTCATTCCAGGGGACCTGCTGTGTTTGCTGCTTTTTGTTACAGTCAGTACCTTGATCAAATAAGGCTGCTGAAAACACACATTTAAATTTTAACATAATTTACATTTCCCCTTATTCCAACATAATGCATGTCTGGCTCATTTACTCTGCTGTTAAACTGTTTTTTTTTTTTTTTTTGCAAATGGCACTGTTAGAGCCACCAGGTGTCCACACTCTCGAAAATTACAACCACACTGATTTCACCTCTCAGTCTATAATTTAATAGATCAAAATGTTACTTCTTTTTAAAGGAATCATTTGCCACACAGGATATTACAGAAAACTCAAGCATTAGATGAGAAAAGTCCTTGGGCTGTGAATGTGGAACATGTGTTCATCAATAGGTAGGATTCTAGCCAAATGCTTCTATCCAAATGTTAAGCAAATTTTTCGAAAGTCAGCAAAATAAAATGTGAATCAGTGGGTGTTTCCATCAGCTACTGTTGTGCAAATATTCTGAAGAGAGCACAACAAGCTTACGTAATCAAAAGAGTGCCAGCCAAACATAGTTATGGAGAGTTTGCAAGAAATACTCGCTCTTGTAAGAGTGATCTAAAGTATCTCAGTTATACATGGCTGTATGACATGCAGTCCAGAGACAATGAAGAGGTCTGCTTAATGACATTTGTTGGGCTTTCAGAAGCAGAAGCTTGTGACTTCCCCTTCACATCATCATTTATTTAGAAAATCTGTTTTCCATCACCCTTTATTGCACCTTCTCCTTACCGATATGCCAACTTCTCCACTGTAGCCAGGCATAAAAATGTTTTTAAGTAAAACAATTAAGAGCTTTTTACAATTTAGAGGTTGCCTTTATGGTAGGAACGAATACCAGCATATGCATTGGGCCCCTAGGATCGTGGACACTGTTTGGTGGTCTCAATCCTGGATGGAATATTATTGGTTGGAAAGTAATAATGTAGTTAGGTGGTCATAATTGTCACATCACATTAAAAAGTAAGTAGTTTATGTGCAGTAATTATGATTATATATACAAGGAATTACAAGAAAACAAAGTAAAACTGGTAATAAATGATAAATAAGAGACCATATATTTACAAAATTAATTGAGAATATTTACAGAAAAAGTACAAAAGTTTATATTACCTACAGTATAACTATATTTGTCATATCTATGGTTACTGTTTAATTACCAGTTAGTAATGTCTCTTTACATACTACGTAAAAGTACGTATGTATGTATCTATTTAATGTATTTAAAAAGGAGGTAATTCTTATCTCTCTCTGTGGCAGGGATGCTGCCAAATCTCTTCTCTAAATCTCTGGACCTGACGGCTTTTTGGTTGTAGCCTGCGTGTTATAGTACTTTTATGAACAACCATACTTTTAATATTGGTCCAGGGTACATGAAACATATTCAGGTGCACTTGGAAATTAACCCAAAAGGACCACAACCTGAGTAGCTGGCGTCTCATGAAATGATACACATTCCACGTGTGAACCATTTCCAAAAGGCTTTAAGACATGAATTAAGACTCAATTAAGACATGATATTGCTTTGTTATTTTGCATTTCTAACACTGTTTATAAAGTGCTTTTCTTACGAAGTGATCAAAAGCGTTTCTATTGCACTTCGTTTTCAAGTGAACTTGACTTGTGCCATGAACACCTCATGTTGCTTATGCACAAGCCGTGCGGGCAGCGCTTCCCAGTTTGGATTAGGGGTCAAAAATACTCATTTTGCAGTCAGGAGCGGAGGCATCAGGGTGCCAATCACAGCACACCGCAGTGATGTTGGAACAACAGTGGCAAACACTTGGGAGTAAAAGCATGGAACATTGATCATATGGGAACACAGACTGCAATCTCTTCTGCAGATGAGCTATTGCAGAAAACCCATAAGATATGAAATCTGTCACTAAAATGAGGCCAAGGGCCTTTTTCACAGAGCACATCACAGTCACAGACTGTTTATGAAGTGATAAACGGTGACAAATAGGCTCTATGCTTGAAAAGTGGGAGTTGTAATCTATTAAATGTGTTCATAAATCCACGGGTGTTTGAAAATGATGCTTCCTAAGGGAGTTCAGTGTAGAATTTTTATGAAAAATAATGAAATAGGACAGAAGTTGAAGGAATGTTGTGATTAGAATAGTACGGTCATGCTGCGCTATTTTGTATTTTTGGAGCAGCCTTTGTTTCAAGCGATACAAAGCAAAACCCAACGTATGACAGCTTGTAAGGGTGGAAAAATCACATATGTAATCATTTTCCTGAGGTGACCTGCTACCAATCATCACTGGATTAACCTTGGGGTGGTCCGTCACAAATCTTGTAGTTGCAGGACATGATACATTGTTTAGAGGTCTTTATGTGTTCAAGGTAGCATTAGAACATTGTTCTCCTTTTGCTCTCAGTCAAGATGATTGATTTCAGTGTGACACAGTCTCAGATTTCTTCAGGCTGAAAAGCAATGTGCTAATGCTCAGTGTTTTTAGGGTATTTGATAATACAGACTGAATGTGTTCTTTTAATGTTGCATAATCACATATTGATTTGCATGAAGTCGGGTGTATCTGTTCTGTTTTTGTTTGTTTTGTTTGCAGATGGTATTTTGCAGTCAGCGTAGAGAGCATTCTGTCCCATTGGGCTTAATCTGTCAGGCACAGTCTTCTCTTTTCTGTGAGTGCTGAGAACAACAATCCCAAAAAGGGCATGCTAGTTACAATTGAGCCACCTTGCCTGTCCATACATGTTTCTCAGACCTTATATGAATTCATTCACAACATTAGAAGATTCCAACATCAAAGGAACCAATTGTCAGACTGGAAGTACTGCATATTCCATTCAAACAAGCTATCCTATTTTCTGCTTTTGATTGGTCAAGAGATCTGAGATATGTTCGCAGTGAGAAAGTGACTATTAAGCAAGACATTTAATGCAATTGATAATGAACATCAAGAAATGTGTAAATCTGACTGGGGTTCTTGCTTAAAATCTTTGCCAATGTTTATGTGGAAGGAGTTTACATCATCATTTATGGGTATTTTGTGATTTAACATCGGATGCCTGGGATTTTTAATTTTATTTCTTAAATTATCGTGGCCACTACTATTACCATCAGAACAGTCTTTTACGTTTACACTTTTACGAATATTATCAAAGTAATTTCATAAAATTTCAAAAATATCATCTGCTGTTTGGTGATCTACAGCTAATGGGATACAGCTATTCCATTAGCAATAGATCACATTTGTATTGAATTTGTTTCTTCAGCTTTCTCAGTAATAACAGCACATGGGTTTTATTTCCGTCCTGACAAGCCATTAAAGCCTTGCACTATTTTGACATATCATGTTCTAGGTCAGCAGTGCCTATGGCGATAATTGGGAAGGAAGATATATCTTTAAAGACTGGGCTTTCCTGTATGTAATTGGATGAAAATGGCACCATCACCCTCGTAACATGTATGTTCTGTAAAAGCAGCATTAGCAAGACGGACCACATGTATCTGCCACGTTGCCTTACTTTGCGGCAATCTCACCGATTCCCAGTGGGAGCTGTACTCGTTAATTGCCACACGTTTTTTTTTTTTTTTTTCCCCCAGGATCTTTACAGACATTCGCTTTCAAAGAGAGTGAGTCCTTCACTCGTGCTCTCCTCAATCACAGATGGGCTTCAGACATAATGTGCTGCAGCGGCAAGCCGGTACTTCGCGCGACCCGTTTTTTTTTTTTTTTTTTTTTTCCCAGGCTTGAATCGGAAAATTTGATAATAAGGCGTAGATAACGACGATAATCCGCTTAGGGCGCTAAGCCCGGGTATCACAGGTAAGAGCCACCGAAAGAGCTCGGATCTGACCGCGCGACGGTTTAGCGAATGAAAATGGGGACATCCAGCCATTATGGTACATCTTGGAAAGCAAGATTTTCCCCTAAGCTCCTGGTCCAAAAAAAATAAAAAAATAAAAAGCAAGTAAAATATACAGTAAATTGTGCTACTCGGGTAACATTAAGCACAGAAGGCACGCATATAAGCACATGAAAGAAAATAAGGTTTATTTTTAATGTATGAAAAACGCACAAGATTTGTGCCAATTTTGATAAAGAATAAAAAAGGATTGTAAATTATATGGTAAATTAATGCTAAATGCATGATAATTATACATTGCGTTACATATATACAATCAATAGTGGCATGTTTCTAAAAACAATATTAACTACAGTATGTGTGGGAAAATAATTGGTCAATAATGGCTTCCTTTGAAGCTTCCAATCATTTTCAGTCATTCTCATACATACATTGCCCCGGACTCAGTCAACACTTTTTCTTCACTTTCACTAAGGAGTAAATGTGTTCCTTTATTCTCCAAACACACAGCTGGGAAATCAAAGAAACCAACTATTTGTAAAGAAAGAATAATGCATTTGTATGTCCAATTTGTGGGAAAATGTCGACCAGGCAGTACTATGCACCTTAGTTTGCTGTGCAGCATTGTTTGCAGAAACAGTGCATTGTGCTTTTCTCTGTAGTTTCGTTGGAAAGCAAATTTCCAAAACGAACCCGGGGGGCCGAATATAAACTGCAGGGTCAGGTCTTTGCAGTTCATCAATAATTTGTCTTGTCTTCCTTCACACGGGCTGGGTAGTGCTAGGAAGTGCTCCCCTGACATCATTTCAGAGAAGTCCTAGACGATGACATCTCAAGTAACAACTCATCTTTACTCTTCACCAGTCTACAAATTTATCTATAATGGCATTTCCCCAGCGGGTGACTGCACGGATTTATTTATTTTTTTATCTCTTACTGTGAAAGGCGTGATTGAAATCCATGGCTAATATCCAGCCACTTCTATGGAATACATATCAGTTTAATGAAACATGGCTCAATCTGTAGACTGTATTGTCACTAAAGTGGAGCTAACTAATTATCCGTGTGTAAAGTAGATCTGGAAACTTTCAAACTTTCCAGGGTTCTTTTTTTGCACTCCATTAACAATGGCGTCTGTCAGTACCAAGGGAAATTTTAATTGGCTTGGTTTCAATGAACATTTCTTAAGTTTTAAATACAGTTAAACAAAAATTGAGGTTCCTTCCTCCACAGATACAGTCCAGCAAGCTTGTAGATAAATTTGTCGACTTACATGTTCATGAACTTGGTTTAAAAAATGCTTGAATCATATATCCTTTCATGCTTTAACCCCATATCACCTATTTGTGTAGTCAAAAAAATGAGAATATATTGGGCCCCTTATCTCCCCGACTTCCAAACATAAGCACATGGCTGGTATACTATAAACTGATGATGAATACGGTACAATGGCAGCAGGTCAACCTAGTGTGCTGGGAGCCAGAGAGAGACTGACCAGAAAGTAAATGGGTCTTCAAACGGGAGGGTGGCCTCTGATTGGTTGATGTGGAAACAGCAGGCACTGATATGTAACACCCCCACCCACAAAACCAAATATATCACTTTATGTTTTTTTTGTGAACAAATTGACCAGGTTACATTCAATATAATGCATTATCTAACACATTATCTTTTATCTCATTATCTTATCAGCTAACACATTATCTAACATACAGTCCCTAACTTATACTGGATGTCCAGGTTATGGTTGTGGTCAATGTGGACAAACACAGACATGGAACTGGATCAAATATAGGCCTTGAAATTCTGTAAGGCAAGAAACACAGCTATGGCTTCCTTCTTGATAGTGGAGTAATTGAGTTGGTGTTTGTCGAACCTCTGGGAAAAGTAACACATAGCCACTAGCATCAAACCAACTGAAACGGTAGCACAAAGTCTGGTGCCACAAGAACAGGAGTGCTAAGCAAAACAGCAGAACCTTGACACACTCAAATGCCTGCAGACAATACACAACCAATAGAATAGGACACCTTAGAAAGCCCAAGCTGCTGAGTGGAGTAACAGCGAAGAAAGTCTTACAGAAACCTGGCTATACCTGGAAACCTCTGCAACTAGGACCGTGACATCATTAACTCAACCTGTAGCGGAGACAGAAAAAATGTGGTAAGACCCCAAAGCAAAATGAAATACAAAGCAGGGGAGGAAAAAAACAGAGGACCGTAACAACCACAGACAGTGCGATTACATTCGCAAGTGGTGTTCATGCAACGGATGTCCAGCTAATATTCAGACCTAGCTAGTTTATCAGTAGGGCCAAATACAATGCCCAAACCTCTTCACATCCCACAAGTCATACCCAAAGTATGTCAAATTCATTAGTACTTAAAAATAAAATGGAGCACTTTGAAAGTATAAAATCATGAACTAGTGTTCCGGTCAAGTGATTAATTACACAGAAAAGGTTGATGAGCTATTGAGAAATTAGGGGCATGCACTGATTATTAGAACCACAACTAAGGTGGGAGTACCACAAAAACTGCAAGACATAAAACCAATACCAAAAGGGGAAACATTTAACAGCTTTTTTTACAGTTATTGCCAACCATATAGCTAAGATATAAAAAACAAAACCTGTAGAAAATGCTGTTGGTTTGCCGTTGGCCTATGGTTAAAACACTAACGAATTCTGACATTTCACCACAACATAAGTGCATATAAAACAGTATCCAACAATACCTTTCTATAAATGTTTAAAACTAAAGTTTATAACTGCTATACTGTATGGCTAAAATCACTGCAGTGTCCATTCAAAACCCTGTGAATAAGTCCATAGCAATTCAACAATATCTCTTCCACCATGAGACCATTCAAAGCTAAAGGCCTTCTACAAGCTGATCAGTCAAAGATAAAAGCACAAAAGACACAGTTCAAAAAAATTATTTCTCTACTTCCACAACAACGCGGTCAAATGTAGGAGCATGCCCCCCATTACCTCTGCTGTCCAGTGGCCTTAGCTGATGGAACTGATGTGGGCTTTGGCCATCATAACAGGTTACCACTAACATTTTGTCAGGGCTGCTCCATGGAGCCTGATGAAGTCTGCACTGCTACCATCCAATGCATTCTGCATGCTGGACAGATGGCTTCTTGAAAGATATGCCTAAAGCTTAGATTCTTCGCACTTTGATTGGTAAAACCACTAGTGATAAAAAAGAAATAACAAGGCAGCCCCCTTCCCCAAAGGAGGGCTGAAATTAGTACCCCAGGTTGATGATTATAGTATTTATAAAACAAATAACTAACTGTTGGCAGCAAGTCAAGCAACTGCTAATGCTACAGTGATGGCATTGACATCACCCCTTCTGAGCCATAAGCAATCAAACCACGCTAGGAAAAGTCGATTATTTCTATTGAGCTGAAAGTGTTTTCAGGAGCACATGAAAACAAGCATTTCTATGTATGTGAATACAACAGAATACATG
Source organism: Anguilla anguilla (assembly GCF_013347855.1). Classification (NCBI taxonomy): domain Eukaryota; kingdom Metazoa; phylum Chordata; class Actinopteri; order Anguilliformes; family Anguillidae; genus Anguilla; species Anguilla anguilla. The sequence goes on along the minus strand of NC_049206.1, from coordinate 23,404,857 downwards.
AAAAGTGCCAAAATTTCTTACCTTACAAACAGTGAAAAGATTATCGCAATTAGGCTTTCCAGTGGCGAGTAAATAACTTGAAAGCAAGTTACTACCTGAAGACCCTCTCCATGATCTGCACATTGTGAGTTTTGCCCCTGCTTGGAAAGCAGTTTACGGCTTCCTTCAAGCTGAAATTGTGACGTTATTATTCCGTTGGATACCAAGTTACTGTCACTGTCCATTTTTGCATAGTGCAAGAGTAGCAGCTTAGCACACACTATATACATATTGTTAATTGGACCTTTGTTTGTTTACCAGCAAATGTTTGCATAAAGGACACTGCAGTAGTGATAAAGGACACTATACTGTTGTAAATGTATTTCTATTTTTGTAAATAGTTAATATTTTCTGCCTCGTGGGCTCTCATCCTGTTGTGGTCAGGAGGCTTGTGCACTTCTTTGACGTTATGAGCTATGCCAGTGGGTGAAAACTCTCTGCAGGTTTTTTACCACACTGGACAGGTCTAAGGTGAGAGGTCAGGTCAGTCAAATCAACTGCCTGCTCCCATACATGTGTGTGTATGTATGTATGTATGTATGTCTGCGTGTGAGGCTGTTGGTGAAAGACATGAGTTCCCTCCTGTGGAAAACACGCCTGCCACAGGCCACCGAAGTGGCTTTCCTTGGGGCCCTCCAGCACAGAGACACAGGGAGATGATGTTAAAACAGTCCAGATTTATTTTCACGAGGGTTTGGCAAGATGGTAACGCCAAAGTGAGCAGATGTAACCCAGTCATGACCGAAGCTCCCTGGTGTGGGTGGGGATGGCAGATTTAACCTGTGCGCAGTGATTACCTCACTACGCACAGGTGCAGCCACTCCTGTTCCTGGGTCCAATTAGCCTGGCCAATTATCTAATTCTTAACCAATTATCCAATTGGCCAGGTCTAATTAGCTTGACCCAGGGCAGGTGTGGCTGCTTAAACCAGCCATCCCCACACCACACCTCCCTTCACATTTCCCTGTGAAATCTTCGATAACAAAAGGAGTGTTGGGAGGCTCTGCCTCATTTCATACAGCCACTGTTTGCATATACAAATTCCAGCAATCTACATACTACTAAAAAGCCTGACTTACAATGCATAGCAAGTAAAAACCAAGCAGTTTGATTGTTTCCAAATGGATTTACTGTGTGTGATAAGTAACCATTATGGACACATTTTGTACAAAGAAGCTCTCCAAAAGAACACCCTTTGACTGAAATACAGGGCCAAGAAGAGAGAATGGGCAAATAAAGAATATTTGTGTTTTAGGATTCCAGAGGGTAGGCCTACCACCCTCAACAGAATTAGCTTCTGTAAGTGGAATATGTCTGGGGAAAAAATATACACACAATATACCAAATGGAGAGATCTGGTGCCTTTTGGAGAGGTTTTGGGGACACTTGGGTCCATCTTGACCAAGATGGACCCAAGTGTCAAATTTTACTGCTTTGTTCAACTCTAAACCTTTATTCTGGTGTCGTATACACCCTAGGTCACAATTGGAAAAAACTAATCTGTTTTTGTCCAGTATCAGAAGCTCATGCAATCACAAAAGAATAAATAAAATACAAAGCGATTATTATTATTATTATTATTATTATTATTATTATTCTGAATAAATACGTCCTGTATGTTTACTTAGGGAGACGCCCTTAGGATCAGGGGATTTCGTCATTTGTCAAATGTGCTCTTGTTTCAAGCTTTGAACCATGTCTGTATTATATATAGTTTTGAAGATAATGGGGTATATTAAAGACAGGAGGGAATCTTATGATAAGCCCTGGGTTTTATGTGGGTTTTAAGGGGTTAATGCTGGCAGCCTCTCAGGTATTGGACTTTTAACTTGGGCAATGGACTGCAAACCCAATCATATACTTCAGTCCTGAGATGATTTATGAAGGTCAGGAAGAGCTGCAGCCTCCAATATTCTTGTGGTGATGCTGTTGGAGTGTTTGCGTTCTGAGTCTGAAGAAATGTGCATCTCAGCCAAGTCACAGGCCTTCCTCCGGAGATAGCACAAAGGTAGTTTCCTCCCGTTTCTAGTCCAATAAGGACATGGTGTTGTTGGCTTGTTCCCTCTCCCTCGCCACATCACGTTGGACTTTGAAGTGCGTAGCTCCAGGTGGTTAATATTTGCAGTAATCCTTGGCAAACTGACGGTGACAATAAAGGCAAATGACTGCAATGCTCTGGTGAAAGAAACAGCTGTTTTGCTAATTACCCGGTCAGGTTCCAACTGCACACCGACATAGTTGGTGATGGCATGTGATAAGCAAGAATCATGCTCCGACAAATGAATTTTCACTGAACTGTGCCACTGAGAAGCTTCACTGTTACTGAGGAAGGCATCCAGTCTCTTATAATGAAACTAAACTCCTTTGAACACCCACAGTTAATTTAGTCCCCTTTAGCCAGCCTATTTTACTAGTATGCCATATTTGTGCTAAAGCCTGGCATCACAAAATTACCTAAATTGAGCTGGCCACACCCTAATTCACCAGCACTTGGATTTATGGCTAGCATTTGACAGGAGTGTCTAAGCTTTAAAGATTTGAGCCTTCCCAGGTTGTTGCACTTATACTTGGTTTCACTTTTTTAAGGAAATGTATGCAATGCACCAAGCCGTGTGGCATAAACATAGCAAGCTATATTGCAGATTTTTTTTTTTCTTTATTGCAAACAATTTTTTTTTCATTAATCTTACCTTCTGGGGTGAAATTTACAAAACAATCACATGTTGCTAGTCTGGCTAACATGTAAAAATTGGTCATTTTAGAGGCTTTGACCAAATGTAGGCTACTATATTTAGTAACTTACTATTTACATATTAGTACTCAATAGTACTTACTAACGCACTTGCCTGTAGAATAGAGACATAACAACATCATATTGCATGCCCTCTTCAAGGGACAGAGAAAAATTACTTTTTTTTAATAGCTTTTACAATTAGTTTACACTGTAACACTGGAAAGAAGCAGCAATATGCTTAAAAGTACTGAGTATGCATCTATTTCAGCCTCCTGAAAAAAGGAACATATATATATATATTTATTTGCTTATAAATATATGCTCATATCAAATGGGCTTAAGGACAAAATGTATTGTAGACGCCAATGGCACAGGTAAACAGGACAATCTCTTGAATTCTCCAGCTCTAGCTCTCATAGCTTAACTGTTATTACAGTCTTGATTTCCAGCTTGCTCATTACTAACCTGAAATCCATTTCAGCCTGTTGTTGTACCTTTTTAGGAGCTTCCACCTGAGCTTCCATCTGAAGCCAAGTGGATTTTCAATCGCGTATCAACCATTGATTCAGTTGAGGCATGCAAGGTCTAACTGTGGCAAGGGAGTGGGGTCCATGTTTCATCTCAGCCTTGGCGTCAGCACCCAGAACAACCTGCGGAATTTGTTGCTCCCCCGGAACACAGAGGAAAATGCAACAATTTCAGGCACCTTCACCTCAAGGGCACTACAATCAGGCTACACGGGCACAACAAGGTACTGTACTTTACCCCCCACCAGTTTGTCCAACATAACACATCTAACCTCTTTCTTAGCAAAAGATCTTGATAGCTGGAGACCATAGCATCCTGTTATCAAAAATAAATGACCCTTCAGGACACCTATCAAAAAATGCAGGCTTCTACATCCGCAGAACAATAGCAGAAAACGTGAAGTGATATGGTTAATCACATCCACTGTATTCAAGAGTGGGAACAATTTACGAGAACCCGAACGAGCCCCCAATTTATGTTACGATGCCAGTGAGTCTTTTGTTTTATTGCACTGAGCTTAAGAAAGAACTGATAAGGATAAAAGCAGTGTTCCTAGCTCTAGACAAGTCTCCTGAAGGCTCTGAGTGTGAACTTGCAGTGTGTTTGTCGGCTATATTTTAATAAATTGTGGATTTGCAATGAGTCCAAATTCTATGAGCGGCACTGACTATAGACTTTGAGTTCCATAGCCTGGCTCTCTAACTTAAGCTACGTTAAATAAAACATAACACTAGTTTTAGCAGTTAAAATCCTTGCTGCAGTAGATTTGAATGACCACAGTTGCCAAACAATTTACTGCAATACCAAATTTACAAACATACTGCCAATGAGGTAATGAGTCTTTCTTTCTGCTCTATATTCACATGGTCAAAAAAGAGGTATCACTGGCATCACATGAGGCAATAAAACAATTGACGTGTTCAATTGCATTTTCTCAGTCCCATTTAAAAAATGCCACAGCCTAATGATGCTTCTGAATATTTTAGTGTAGGCAGTAGGTATGACAGCTATATAAGTATCTCAGTATGTAAGTACTGATATATTGGCCAAATGCAACAGCAATAATCTTAATTCAGTATGAAAACACATGTAATGCCTTTTTATGTAAATATATGTCTGTAGTATACTTACTTTAATAATAAAAAAAACGAATGAAATTAAATGTTAAATGGCAGACAGTGAAAACATTTGTGAAATGTGATATAAACCATGGAAACGTATCTTGTTTGATTATATGTATATCAACATGGTCAAGAACAAGGTATCACTAATCACAGCCTACTTCACAGTCTTTTCCCATTAATTATTTGCAAAAGGGACCTGATTTTATGACAAGGTGTAATTTCTTAATTGTGTATTTTGAAACAACGCCATGTGTGCTGTAAATCAGTGCGCAGCCTGCATAAAGATTTTCCAGAGACACATGAAAGGAATCATCCACCTGAAATTATGTTTCATAGGAAAGGCATTTCAAGGTGATCCACTTCTATAACAAAGCACCACATACATATGGAGTGGAGTATCATTTTTTCCCCATGCCGTCACCTTTTTGTTCCATGCTGAATACTGCCAGAATACTGCTCTCAACTGTTTGTCCATGTATTCTGTTTTGACAGCCCTTGACATTGCTTGTGTTTGCTGTTTAGAAGTTATCTACTGATGAACAAATTGCTAAGCAGTATGCTAAAGTTATTAGTGGCACAAAGTGAGATGATGGACATTTTGTGACAGCTAACATTAGCTAGCCTAAATTTGTGGTAATGTCGAGCAAGTTAGCAGAGCTAAAGAGCTAGTGATGTGAAGGTAGTGGAAGTAGTACTATGATGTTTTGATTAAGAAATTAATCTAGCTAACTGAACATGTAAGACAGTTACCTACTGTGACAATTAGTAAGCTAATTATTGGTCAATATTACTCAGCACAAACACAGAGTATTAACAAGATAATTAGTCACATTTGATGCTGAATATTCTGATGTAACTGATTGATACTTAATTAAAAGAAGAATAGTAATGGTGGTAATAAAAGAAAAGGAAAATGACATTACTAAATGTGTTTACTCTTTCTTCTGAACATTTTTTAAATGATTTGGAAAGGAACCCAAACACTATATGCATGTAGAATGTTGATGCAGTAGAGCACTACCTGTTTTTTTTTTTTTGTTTTTTTTGTTGCTGTGCATGTACTTTAATATGCCTTGAAGGGTTAACATGCATTTTATATTCTGAGTTGCATTACCATTTGTTCAGTGTTGCTTCTGCGTTGTTCATACATTTTCATTTTTCCAGTCATCTTTTATTTTTAATTAGCAATTTTCCACTCATCACAGTTGTGGACCTTAACTCCACAGGCTAGCTGGGCTGCATGTACCTCCCTGGGGACTCGCAGGGCGACAGTGGTTTTAATAAAAAATCACATAGACAGAACTAGGACTCACAGAGCAATTGCCAGCTCTTCCATATCAGTAAAAAATGAACAGCTGGTTTGTGACAGCTGGCCCAATGAATTAATTAGGAAATAACTCACAGAGAGAAAAGGCTCTCAACTTATTTCTTTTACAAACTATTCTACAAACTAGGATGGAGTTTGGTGGCAAAATATTTGTGATCAAGAAAATACGGAGACACATGGTTTACGTGTGTGTGTACCCGCTGTGTTTGTACAGTATGTGCCATATTAATGTATGATTGGGAGTGCTAAAGCAGGTTGTGTAGATACATTATGCATTCGTTGAGATTTTAAAATGAATGAGTTACTGTTGTTTAGATGAAGCCTGGAAATGAAAAACCCCTGGAGGATGAGAATAAGGGTTGCGCCCTGAATGTGTGAGGCAGGGTATTTAAAGTTTCACAGCAAGACACTGTTGACTTCTTTTCAGACTATGACGTGAATTTATCACAGTGCGCCTGTTCCACAGAAAGAGTACCAAGTGACTCCAATGACTTTTCGACAGCATTACATTACATTACATTTATTTAGCAGACGCTTTTAGCCAAAGCGACGTACAAAAGTGCATATCATGGTCATTGGACAACTACAAAATACAGGTTCAGTAAGGTACGATACTCATTTCGTACAGCTATTTCTAGCCAAGAACACAGTTCAGTTCACACACTAAACACTATTCTGACCTAACTTACGCCTAGCCAAACTAGGGAGAAGAACAAGCTACAATATTAGGACAAATTACAAAAAGTGCTGGAATGGGGGTACATGTAACAAGCAGAGGAATTGTTATGAAGTAATAGCAACCTAGTAACTGTATGACAAGAAGGGCATGCTAAGATTTCAAACTGTATTTCATTTCTATATCTGAACTGTCCCTGAAGTTTAACTTACTTAAATATAAAATAAGAACAAAATAAGAATTATCAAGGACTTGGGACATACATCTCATCAGAGACAATGTTTGTCCTTACATTGAATTTGGGGGCAGTATGTTACAGTTTTGATGCCTTGATAACAGTGAAATTCATACAATAGGAGATACATTGGAAATAATAAAGGATCATGGTAACTCAACCGGTAGAGGTGAAATTGAAATTTAGGGCAATGGTCATATTAATTAAGGCCAATATTGAGCTGGCTTCAATCCATACCAAAACAAATAACCTGCATTAATCTGGCACCATAGTCCAGATTCAGTTTTTGCCCGACTTACAAAACAAATACAGTGGTAGCATTTTCTCGAAACTGTTCATGAAGACAAAAATAAATGCTTGCTTTTAAAATGTGTCAAATTTGTTGCAACTAATGAAGATGACTTTTTTTGGAGTGATTAGCACCATATTGTAGGTTTAATTTCATTGGATTTGCAGTTGTAAACATACTTGAACTGGCTATTTGGGATTAAACCTAATAAAATGCTTAGCAGTCAAGCTGTGCTGTTCCCCTGTGGGATTTACTTTCAAAATTTACAACCAATTAGCACAGCAATACTGCCATTTTACAATGCAAAAAAAGACAGCTCCAAAAGACATACTTCAAAACAACCCTTTTACTGTCCTGGTAATATAATCAAGGCAATATTATCTGCTGTAACAATAATTTAAAACAGAAACTTCTCAGCTCACAGCAGGCTTAATTGAATTGTATGAAATAAAAATGGCTCCATTAGTGTATGACTGAAGGACATTTTTCCATAAAGTGACTTGGTAGTTTTGATTGCATGCAATGATTTCATGTCTGGTTCAAAAATGAAATGTTGCTATTTTTAAAAGAACACAGGACAGAGAGGTGACCGCAAGAGAAACAAAAAAGATACTCCACTCCATATGCATGTGTTGCTTTGTTATAAATACGGATCACCTTGAAATGTCTTTCCTGTGAAGCGTACTTTCAGGTGAATGATTCCTTTCATGTTTCTCTGGAATATTTCAGTGCAAGGTTCAAAATTGATTTACATCAGACGTGGACACGTGGTGTAGTTTCCAAACGCACAATTCAGAAATAAGACTCCATCGTACAATAGGTCAGCCATTTACGACAAAATTTTAAAGTGATATCTCTTCTTATCAGTGCGGGTTATTTAATATTTGACTTGAACAATATAATTATATGAAAAGGTATTAAACAACGCACTGAATTGAGATAATTGATGTTGCAATTGTGTTAACAAATTGCAACTGCAATGATCTATGTGGCAATAGATCAATTGTGACATACTGCTATGCTTGTATCATAGTTATAACTACTATAGGTACGCACTAAAATGTTCAGAAGCATCATTTGGCAGTTGAATTTTTGAAATGTGACAGAGGAATGCTACTGAACTCTGTTATATTGCCTAGTCTTTCATGCTGCAATTGTGTATGTTTTATGCATGCCATTACAAAGTGGTAGTGACAGGAATCTCTTTAGCACTGCAATTATTACATCTGAGACTAATGCCAGGATAAGGCATGAGGCATTCTTCTGCATGCTTCAACAGAGCAACACTGCCACCTGCAGGCTATCGTGAGTAATTATAACAAGGCAGGCTGGCAGCAATTGGCTGAAATTGAAGTCCCTTATTAAGCAGAATTTATATCTCAATATGTGATGCCATTTTCATGAGACCAGGCTACTTTTACAATAAGCCTTGCTACAATACATGAGTAATCTGTGAAAAATAATGTGATTACATTTCATTACATGAAATTGCTAGACCCATCTTTTTTATTTAGTTTTTCCCAGATTTAATAATAATTTTAATAAGATCATAATTGAATTTTGTGTGGGCCACCAAGAACAATAAATAAATAAAGTTCAGCAAGATCAGTAACTTTAAGGCAGGGCTGCCCATCCCCTGTTTCTGGAGATCTACCGTCCTGTAGGGTTTCATTTCAATCCTAATTTGGCATATCTGATTCTACTAATTTGCTGCTCAACGAGATCTCTAGCTGTTGAATGAGATGTGCTTTGTTGGGGTTGGAGTGAAAACCTACAGGATGGTTGATCTCCAGGAACTGGGATGGGCAGCCCTGCTTTAAGGTGTAGATGCAGCTGGAAATTGCCCTTGATTTTATGTGGTCACAGTACACCGAGATGAAAAACGATGAAATTTAATGAAAACATTGCGAACGAACAATAAAAAGTCTCGATTAGATTTTACATTCAAGGTCAAGGACAAAGTTCATTGTAATAAAAATGATTCTAGGCCTTAGCAGTCATCCTGTACATCAATGTAATGAATGTGAACCTCATCTCCATGAATACTAGCTTGGGTTGTTTCTGTTTGTTGGGAACACCTACATCTAGTTGCATGCACAGTATCGTTCAGTTAGACAATGATCAAATCTGTAGTGTGTTGCAGCAGTTATCAGTGGGATAAATGACATTTTCAACAATTAAATACAGGCAGAAGATTGTGAAGAGAAGCATGGGAGTGAGTGACGCATACCAATGCAATTTATGTAAAGGCCAACTTACTTGATGGTGAATTGGTCTGTTCACTGATTATTTGGTCAACGAATTTCAATACTTTAAACATACAAATTTTCTTGATATCTGTCTATCATCCTGGGACAAACTTGCTCGAGTGATGAGTCACTCGTGTCACCGGCGCACTAACTCTCAGCATCCAGTAATTTTCAAAAAGTCAAATATTTTTCATAGAGCAAAGAATGTGCGGGAAATTAAAGCATTTGTCAGTCCTTTGACCCTCACCCACAGGAATACTGAAAAAAACAAGATGCTTGACTTGCCAGCTTCATTGCTGGGAAAACAACTGGTCGGTGCAAACAGTTTGTTTGAGCAACTGCAAAAGTGTGACCGGCAGTAAAAACACACAGCTGCTTCAGCTAGCACTGACGTCAAACTCTGGGCACCAGTCATTATCGAAGGTTTAGTCAAAAGCTAGACCGTGCATCACCTGTCATAAACATTTTGGGCAGCAGATAGCAGGTTTATTTACCTAGATAGCAAGCAATCCGGCCATAGCCAGTTACAAATCAAGATTTGAAGCTCAATTATTTGCACAGTTCTTCAGTAGCTACTCTCCCATGAATCCCATTTTTACCCAAGCTCTTTCTTATTGTGGAGTCATGAACACTGATCTCAGCCAGGGTTAAGAGAGGCCTGCTGTTCTTTGGATGTTCGTGGATCTTTTGTGACTTCCTGGATGATTTGTCGCTGCACCCTTGGAGAAATATTGACAGCCTGGGAAGATTCACCTCTGTTCCAAGTATTCTTTTATATGACTTTGTAAACCTTTCTAGACTGATATATTTCAACAAGTTTTTTTTCTCATCTCTTCTGGAATTTTCCTTTGATCATGACATAGCGTGCTTGTAGAAACTTTGGTGACTACTACACTCCGATGGTAAGGCTTGAGGGGCATAGTCAAAATCCTGACTTGGACCCAATAGAGATGCTGTGGCAGGATCAGAAACTGGCAGTTCATTCTCGAAAACCTACCAATTTGTCTGAATTAAAGCAGTTCTGAAATTCCGTCACAGTGATGTGAAAGTCTACTATGAAATCATAGGATGCATTTGGTTGCAGTTATTGCTGCTGAAGGTAGTGCACCCAGTTATTGAGGTTAAAGGGACAATTACTTTTTAACATGGGTAAAATTGGTGTTCGATAATTTTTTAATTAAATAAATGAAATTAATTTTTTTTTAATGTGTTTTGTGTTTACTCAAGTTCCCTTCGTCTAATATTACATTTTGTCAAAAGATCAGAAAGATTTGTCAAAGGATTTGTCACATTCAGTGTGACAAATATGCAATAATACAGGAAATCAGGAAGATAGCAAATACTATTTCACGGCTCTGTATATATTGTTTTGCAGCAGGACCACGCAGAGCACTGACTGCTGCACTACACCTGTCCATCTTGTTCTCTTGCCAGATGATGCTCTCACTTAACCCCCATCCAGCCGAGTGCAGAAAATGACATCTCAGATAATGCCTTGTGTCTACCTTGGGCTCTCTGCGAATTGACAAGTAGGTCTGCTGTGCTGTAAACCAACTAAATATCACTGGTTGTTTTTACAAGCTGAGCAAAGCAGCACTGTGAGGGCAAAGTGAGGCTTCAGGACCCCAGAACTGATGGCCTGTCATATCCTAGCATAATCTAACCAATTTGAACCAATCATATTTATTTATTTATTTTATTATTTTTATTTTTTTATTTTTTTTGCTCAGTGCAATTCAGTACAGACTTTCATTCATTATTTTCATAGATTTTATTTTTCGGTTAAAATTGAAACGGTTTGAGTTAGTTTGGGTTAGCTTGAGTGGTCACCTCCTGTTCGTGAATGAAAAAAGAACACTGTTAATCATTTCAAAGTATAGGACAGAAGTTAATTGAATGGGAAGTTGTAATACATTGATGGTTTATTCTGTCTGTCCTGCAGGCCTGTTACACCAGTGTTCTATGAGTCATCAGCTGCTCAAGTTGATTGTATGCTTTGTGAATGCTTCCCTCCTGGACTGGAAAAAATTGATCAGACCTCATAATTAGTCACTAATTGGTCATGTATTTGCATTTATGTCAGAATTATTGCTGAACTTGGGGGTCATACAGGGATACTGCTGAACTACGGAAATTCTGCTTGACAGCCAAGATGGCCATGTGCTCAAGATTAACTAATATTTGATGTACAGTGGCTTCCAAGAGAACCTAACTCCTTGAAAGGAACAAACAATAGCAGAGTAAACCTTCCTGTTCCTACAGTACACCAAATAAGGAGAACTGGGTTCATCAGCATTTTTTCTTATCCACATCTGAACTTGCTGTGTTTGTTGAAAACAAACATAGAATAACACTTGTGTTTTGTTTTCAACTATATATAGTAATTATCTATCATGTGTATATAATAATAATAATAATAATAATAATAATAATAACTATTATTATTATTAGTAGTAGTAGTAGTAGTAGTATTGTGGTTGTTGTTGTTGTTGTTGTTGTTATTAAAGCAATAGGTGACTCTATTTGCATTGTATATTATCTGACTGTGTCATTTCATCTGATATCATGTCATGTCAGAAAAATACATCAATACACACCCGTAACATTCATACTCACAATAAGACTCAAAATGCATAACAATACACTACATAACAATACACAATGCATAACAGCACACATTACATAACACAACCACTAAGCCACACAACAACCAACAAGAACTCAATGCCTGTCAATACATATGATAGCTCTATATAATAATTTCATCTCTTAAATAATTGAGTAAAGAAATAATTTAGCAATTCATCCTTTAAATCACAAATAAAGTGGGATGGATAGCTTTCTACCACCACTTAGCAACTCATCCTTTAAATGACAAATAAAGTGGGGTGGATAGCTCTCTACAACCGAGAACAGAAAAAAAATAAATTAAATTTAAAAAATAAAACATTGTGTTCTACACTATTCCTTGTGTGAACAAATACAATTTTAACGTTTTGTTAAAACTTGTTGTATTACTTCCTGGAATCAAAAAACTTGGTAATGAATTCCATGCCACCATTGCTCGATAATTAACTGGTCTCTGTATTAAACTAGTTCTACACTGAGGCAACAGAAAAAGTCAGATGATTGTGGATTCTGAGTAAGCCCTTGGAAAAAAGTGTCAGGGCACAGCCGAAAAACACCATCCAGCCATGTGACCACCCATACCACATAGGACAAAGGACAACACTTCCACACTGGACCAGCAGGGCCGGTCACACTGTCACACTGACATTCTAAATTACAAACTCTATTTTGAGGAAAACACCAAAAATATCTGGATCTACTCTGGTATACAGCTGAAAAAAAATATTATTAATAGTTTAGCACAGAAGGTCAAATGCTACTTCTCAGTTGTGTGCTGAGAGAAGTGTATCTTGTGTGCAGGTTTTCATACATCAGTGTCAATCCATGAGAAAGTCAGTAAACCGACCAACGACAAATAAATTTAGTAACAAAATTTTGAGGAATTTTCCTTTTCATTCACAGCTGCCAGTTTTAATTTATGAGCTCCTGCTGTGCATAGGCTGGGTGTTTTTTTTTTCTTCCTTTTTTCTCTATTTCTTTTCCTTTTTAACCCTCTAGGACAGTTTTTGGAAGGCATTTCTTGGAGAACATTTAAACTAATTGCAGCACTGTCCAATACACTCCATTGATTCCAACATGAGAAGTGTCAACAGACATAAACCAGTGCTGTCATTCTTGTGTTGTGCTAGGCTAATTGGTAATAGAATGATGAAGTGAGATGACTGCTGCAATTAATTAAATGATTGATTCTTAGCTTGTAACATAGGCTCTATCAACCCCTTGGCCTCAGAGGATTTAATAACAACCAACTTATTTATACAGGCCATTCATATACATTAATGCATTAGATTATGTCAATTATAGAAATGTGACTAATATTTAGATGCTAATTCAGAAGAAATGTAATTCCTAAGTTAAGGTAATTGTGAAGAAGGCAGGGGAAGGTCCAAGAAAGACTTTCATTGGATTTGAAATTGGCTCAATAAAAAAATAAAGATTACTAGCCAATTACACATAGAGGGAATTTAAATGAAATCAGGGTGGCCACAGATCTGAGTCTGAGCAGCTCTGCTCTAGGCCATGCTTGCTGCTCAGAATTCTTCTTTTTTTAATCCTCTTACTATTGGTGTGTAGCTGTATCCCTCATTCTCTAAAATAGCTTTTAAGTGTTCAGTGTTTAATTGTGGTTTATTGCATTTCAGAAAAGCAATTGTCTATGGAGAGAATACCACAACTTGCTTTTTTATTACAACCCCTTTTGAGGTCAGTCAGTACTTTCTTATGGGAAAATACAGCATTCCTGTTTGCATGTAATAGAAGTCAGACGATGCTAGTTCTCACAGAAGACAGCAAGTTGCTCTTTGGAGGTCGAGGTTGAGGTCTGTGCAAATTGAATGTGTTTGCGTGTGCCTCACACACACCATTTTAGAAATGTTAATAAAACACTGGCCATGTTGCCTCTGAAACCAAATTAAGCTAATTTAATCTCACCGGAACTGTGAAATTGGCTGTGCCGTTAGCAAATGAGGACCCACTGCATGTTGTTTTCCCTAATTATTTTATTGTTAGATTTTGATAAGTGCACTGAGCCAGAACAAGTGAGATGAGGACTCATGTTGGTAATATCCTGGTTTGATACGCTTTGGACAACTTTCCAGTCAATTACACTGCAACAGCTCACATAAAGTAGCAATTTATTAGCAACTTCCTGTGGCCAAAATGTAAAGATGCAGCAGTTTATTGTGAAGACTCATTTGTGGAATTGTAATTGAAAAATCTTGAGGAGTAAATACAATTAATCAAATGTAAAAGTACATACATTGAACTCACACTAAAAGAGTACAATCAAGGAATTGAATTAATTGTTGGTCAGTGGTAGGTTAAGATCTCAGGTGAAATGTTGCTATTGTATTGATGATGGACTGCAAGTTAGTTGATTGGACTTTGCTTCAGTAAATACCCTGCTGTACTGACTTGTAATGCCTGAAAATGTGAATCTCCCTGAATCTGTATGTCAGCACAACAAGCAAATGATATAAAGACAATATGAATTTCATAAAACATTTGGTTGAAAATGATCTTATAAAACTGCATTTAGGAAACAGCAATGGGCAGTGTGTAGAGGGGAAAAAAAATCAATAACGATATCCACAGAAAAAGAAAACACTCCACCACCAAAAAGAAAATGTCAAAAGGGCTTTGTATCTTAGAGCAACAGCTAACTTAAAGGTAAAAAGAAACCACTTGCGAGACTATTCTGTTTTTATTGTTTATTTCCTTCGTCTTGGTTTTGAATTTCCCAGAGCATTTTTTCCTTTTGTTGAGGAGGAATTAATGAATGCCCAATTTTGCATGTTTAATTATCCTCAAGTTTAAGGCAGAATGAAAGGACATGGTGAACATTCCCTAAGCCTTATGCTATGGAAATGAATATCTCAAGATCAAGAACAGTATTCAGCTCCTTACCAACTCCATTAATCAAGAATTTGATTGGATAATTGGATAATAAGAAGTCTCATTAAAATATGCCATTTTAAACATATTTTTTGTTAATATAATTATTTTTTATCAAGCTTTTTTTATCATTGCCAAGCTTTTTGTTGAGAATATAAACAAATAGACAGAATATTTTGAATTACCCATATAAAGTAAAGGGTGAGTTAAGGATCAGTTTTAATTAATAGAAAAATGTGGGAAATGCATGATTAATGGCTAGCCTGTGCTACAGTATCTGCTGTCAGTGATCTGGCATGATGCCTTTGCAGGTATTGGAGCCAAGCTAGATGCTCCCTTTCACCCTCCAGACGGTACGATTGTTAGCCGTTAAAAGAGATGCACTAAAAAATTTCAAGATGTAAGCATGGTTTTTTTTTTTTTTTTGCAGAGTAATGATATCATCCGCTGATTTACAGTGCGTTCAATGGCACCGCATTTCTTTCCATTCCCCTGCAGCCATTCAGCTGGACAGATGACACTTCAGTTTTAATGTCCCAGCTGTCTCTGCAGGCATGACGAAAACAGGAGAAATCGCCTCACATGAGAATCGACCAGTGGTTCTAAAACATTTCATTGCTTAGCGTAGCTCAGACAAGCCTTAAGAGACGGATGCAGAATTTAGTGAGTATATTCAGAATAACTTTAACTAAATAAGAGCACAGCCACGTATGTAAATGATATTGACGATCAGCAGGGCTGCTGTGCACCGCTGCCTGTACATCCTCATCCTGACCTTAACACTAAGTGTGTGCTGCTCATCAACTCCCTTCTCTTAAGTACTGAGGCGTACGTGTATTTTTTTTGCTACGGATAGTGTTCCACTTATTTTAAGAAGTACCTTATTCATGTATGGCTAGAGTTATTTCATTTTGTGGTACTGTGGGTGCTCTTGAAGAGAGCAACAACTGAAGTGGTAAGATTAGTAGTAAGATAATATTGTCTAACCGAAAAAACTATCTTGAGATGTTTGTGTCAACAGCCTTGTAGACATATTTACAAAGAATGAAGCATCATCACTCAAAGAACCACTATGGAAATGGATGTTCGTGGAATTCAAGATTGAACTTTCATGTGCAGCCAATCAGGGTGTCGGATGTTTGTCTCCAGCTGTTTCTATGTCCAGGATTGTTGTGTGGCGCAGGTACTCCAGGTCCAGGTTTGCAGTGCACTTATCAATAGCCACCAGTGTCTGATATTCATCCATCATCACAAAAATATAATTTCAAATGTCTCCTGAACAAGAATTCAGTGGGATAATTTAGTGTTAGCATCCCCATAGCCCCCATTGTAGTCTATGGGGTGCTGTTTAAGAAAAAAAATAACCCATTGAGTGTTGCTTGGCATATATATTGGTTTGATGTGTGTATGTATTGGTTTGGCATTGACACATCTATTGGTTTTTCATTTACATCTATATTGGTTTGTCACTGATGCATGTAAATTTCGACTTTAGACTTTATTGTCCCCAAGGGGAAATTCCTTTCCACAGCACTGTACCCATTTTAGATAGCGATACATCCAATATAACCATGAATGTAGAATAAATTGTTTAATGTTAATTTCTGATTTGAAATGCAATAAGCTTACACTGAATAAGTTATTCGTTCAAAAATAGGTTCATGCTGCATTTTGTTTGAAATGCAAGTGTCATCGATTTACTAACACAATTGCTAATTCAAGAAAGGCATTTTCTATCCAGAATTCAGACTGTTGGTCATACATGAGTGACAATTAAATGGGAGGTAGTATGGTGTGTCATTTGTGGAATCATGCAGAAGTTGTGCACAAAAAAATGGGCTCTTGTATCCATGATTGGACAATGGTTTCAGAATGCATCATTTTTATATACAACGTAATGTACCTATTTTGAAATATTTATTGCATAAATACCATTCATTAAGTTGTGTCCCCACCATTAAGTTTGTTCTCTCACCCTGGCCATTTCTTTGTGGTTGGTAAGCCCATGAAATAAATTGCTTAACCTTAAAGGTCTTCAATCAGCTATAAGGTATTACTTTCTAAGTAATGCGATGTGAAGCACTTTACATTCAAAATATGCATTTGTACAGAAACCTCTGAGTTTTCAGAGGAAACGTTGAGTAAAGCATTAGGGTGTATATTCTTATGCATAATACGGGCCTATACCCGGTAATGCCTCTTGCATTGTAAGATATTGGGGATTCTTGAGATGAAAGCCACTTTAAACAGAAAAGGGCCAGTTTTAACAGAAAAATGCTATTAAACAGTCAATCTATGAATCTTGTTTTTACTAAGCCAAAGTCATATAATTTGGCAAGAATTGCAGTAGCGATCTCTGGTGCTGATTTTGGCATTAGTGGCTCAGGAATTATCCTCTTGATACGAAGTCTGCCATTGTGATGACAAATGAATTCCCTTGTATTTTCATTGGAAATGGGCTGATAAGGTCCATGCCAAGCATCATCCAGTGCTCTTGAACCTCAATAGGAGTGTGCTAGTGTCACTACTTTAATATTCTCAGTGAATTGGCACTTATGACATTTATAAATCTGTGATGATGAAAAAGACTAAATGAAAATGCTTAAGTGCTTTGGTTCTGATACATAAATTCCATAAGCATGGACATTATTAGTACCCATTTTGTGGTGTCCTCAATTTTAAAAGACCAGTATTAAGCGAGTGTGCCTTGATCTTTGGTCCTTTTGCCTTGATGGCCAACAGTGGAAGCATTTTATTGCAATCAGCTAACACTTCGGTCTGTTCCACACTCATGACAAATAATTGCCATCGGTCAATCCTGGGGTTAATATAAGTCTGTGATCTGATGGAGACATTAACAAGATAACACTGAATTAACACCCATAATTTGACATAGATATGGAATTTATATAATAATCTTAATTGTGCAAATCTTCAAAATTCATATCAATTCAAATTCATTCATTCCAGTTGAATTCTGTTTGCTCAACAACAACAAAAAAAACTTTCATCTAAGCATCTGTTCTGATTGCCAATTTCTTGTTCTTTGTGTCAGTTTGCGGGTGAAGGTCTCTTGCTCTTGATGTTTAAAAGCATTTTGTGGTAATAAGAAAAAATATATATTTTGTGTTATTGATTCAATGGGTTATGAGAAACAGTATGATGTCTCGATGCAATAGGTAATAAAGTAAGACACCTATCACACTTATTGAGGCTTCAAGAAGTGATGGCACCTTATGCATGGGATGTTAAACTATACAAGGTATTTTTCCCCTGTTGTCAAATGACTTTAAAATGTAACATGGTACAACATGCTGTTTTTATTTTTATAAGAAATCTGCCATTTCTTGAAGGGTTCTCATAATCTTTTGCCCTACCCCCACCATAGAATTGTTTTGTTATTGTTCTCATTTTCAACACGGAAGCGAAGTTCATGCCTTTGTATACCTAACTGATGTCCTACAAAAAATACATTTTTCTTCATCTACTGGGCTAAATATCCCTCATAGAGAAACAGTGAAGGATTATTTTAAATAAGGCAATTATAATAATAATACTCATGAAATGCATCAAATAAATTGATTGCATTTTTGTGTTTGAAGGCATCCACATATAGTGTTAATAACAGAAAATGAAACTCAGGAAATGAACATGTGTGGGTCTACCAAGCATTGATAAATTGCCCTTGAACCCTTGCGATTGATTCACTCTGTGCATGGCATACCAAGCTCTTCCCCAGAGGTTCCTTTTCAAATATATTCTTCTTACAAAAAATGTCATAAATTTTGGGCTGCAATTTGATTCATATGCTAACTTATAACAGTAAAATGCAACCCATTTTTTCATATAAATTAAAAAAAGGCTTT